>NC_031770.1:90565327-90721848 GCF_001522545.3 Parus major
CTTCCCTTCCCTTCCCCTCCCTTCCCTCTAACATTTTCTTATGAACAGAATGCTGCAGTTATGTTATAATTATTTCTTTGGAATCATACACCATAGTTTTGAAAGGTTAAAATAAAAATATTTGCTTCGATCCCAAAGGAAACAAACAGAGCAGGTGCCATATGGAACTCTCCAGCATCTGATTAAGTGGTACCATTGTGCAACAAAATATGCAAAGCAGCTGCACCCAGGTTAAGAGTTAACAAGTACAGCAGTTATGTATTTTAGAAAGAAATATTATTTTTTAAATTATAGAATACAACATATAAAAGTTTAATTCATGAGGTTGTTCTAGGAAAAAGAACAAGCAATTTGAAGTATCGAGTGTTTGTGGTCTCTGCAGATACTGTGCATTTAAAATTCAACTGCTTTCATAAAGACTTCAGTAAATAAATTATTAGATTGTCACTTACTGATTCAACTTTATGTATTGATGTCTAGAGATTATATCCCTGGAGTAATACAGAATCCTGGCTAAATGACACTTGATGTCCAAGCAAAAAACTGTAGTTTTCCCCTAACTGCTCCTTGCAGTGGTTTGTCACCAAAGAATGAAACCAACTCTCCACCTGAATTCCAACCCCAGGAAAAAAAAAAAGATGCATTCTGGTTCCTTGTACTGTGTCCATGTTCTCTGTGGTTATTACATGTCACTTTAACACTATGAGCTTTTGAGTTTTTAAAGAAATATACACTTCTGTGCCTTTTCTCTGTGTTTGCTAGAGGACACACCTGTCTCATTTATGAAGGCAGTTAAGTGCATTATAAATCTTTTTCTTACTCAATTTCCACCTAAAACAATACAAGATAAGTATTCACTGTGGGATTTCATCACATTTTCTGCTTGTCTCATCTCCAAAATCACATTTAGAAAAACCAGGGAAAGCTGAGCATCTCACCTGAGATGTATGTGGGATACTAGGAATATATTTGTATGTGTAAACTGAATGCTGTCAAGGTGTATCCTCTGGCAAACTTTATCTGCATCCCAGCTTTCAAACTCTTCCATCATCCAGTGTGGAGTAATGCAACTGGCTCCTTGGGAATGGCTGCTGCAGGAGTGCAAACTGGCACATGCTGTGTGTGGACCTCAGTGGACATTTGAATGGCAAAAGGAATTCACCTTCAGGGCCCATTTTTATTCCCTGACTATTTAATTTACAGTTATAAGCCTCCTTTAAATGCATATCTTAAATTTGTATGACTCATGCAAATAGGATTAGTTTGTAATATAGACTTATTTTTTTTCTTTATGATTGAAATGTCTAGAACTGATCCAGTAATCAGAAATAACTGTGCCTCAGCTAAAGCCCCTGTGCTATTTTAATGACTGCCAAACTTAAAACATATACAGATTTCACTCTGTTTTACCTAGGTTCCTACATTAAAAGAAAAACATTCTAATTCCTCTTCTTAAGGAATTCTTGCTCTCAACTCATATGATTTCAATTACTGTTTGTGGGTACAAGTAAAATAATACATATATTGAAAATATATGCATCACCTGCTTTGATGAAAAAGTAATTTCAGAATAATTGTGCCTCTACAAAATATATTGCATTCTTTCATCACAAAGACTTCTTTTAGATAAAATGCTAAGATATAAAATTTATTTGAAGCAGTAATAAATCATCTTCACACTGTTCATCCTGCTATTGGATACATATTTCCATGTCTGTTTGTCTGAAACAAGGATATGGTCCATGCAGCTCCTTCTACTACTGAAGGAAAAGCAAAGGGAATTGCAGTAGCCCAGCAAATCGTGACTTTATCCTTTCTGAGTTTCAAATTCATTCTTGCTGAGGAAGGCCATTGTCAGAGTGCATATCTTGGGCTGTGGGCAGTCAGCAGCTGAGATAAAGACAGTCTGTCCTCTAGCACTATTTTTATTGGGTACCTGCATAGCTAGGTAAAATTAAGCTGAGATATACAGTTTCTATAAGAAGTCCTAATCAATCTGTTGTTCAGACATCCTGGTTGACTTAGGAACCTGGAGACAATTCAACTTGTCTTTGTTCCAAGTGTTCACAGATTATATGTTCTTATCCCTCTATAAAATTTTACCAGCTTTCTCTTTGATCCTGACAATATATCCACTTACTTTAGGGGTTATTTTCCATCTGAATTGCTATCTTCCCTCCTTACCTCTTTCAGTCTGATTTAGGTATCTTTTTCACAGAATCTACCAAAGACTATGGATAAATATAGAAGGAGGATAAATGTGCCTGACACTTGCAGCCTACTGCTCTTGCCAGCAGAATGTAGCTGCAGAAAGGATTTAGCTGGAGAGAATAAATAATGACTAGAAAGATCCAAAAGAGGGGAAGAAAGGAAGAGGGCTCTGCCATGAGTGTATTTGGACTGTTCAAAAGCATTCAAGCAGTTTCATTCTGCTTGGATTGAGGCAAAGAATGTATTCAGAAAGTGACATTTTGAATTTGAGACAGAAAATCTGTTTTATATTTCTGATTTTCACTTTAAATGAATGGAGAAGCTATGTTGAACAGCTTTTTCTAAATGAGGAACTGAAAGGCCTAATTTATCCAACAGTGCAGATCCCAATGATCATATGTTAGCATTTTGGGATCAAAAGAGATCCAGGTAGAATGCCATGAAAAAAGGGAATCTACCAAAAGGGTCAACTTAAATTCAAACTAAAAATAACAGTGATGTGTAGCAGCAGCTTAAGTACAACAGTTTGCCTGTACCAAATCTGAGCTGTTTTTTCCTTGTTTTCTATTTCATCTATCTCTGGAGGTCTCTTTTGCAATTCTGATACTGGTTTTTATCTGCCACTTGAACATGTGAATTGATCTTTATTTCATATTCATGGCTGAGGCTCACTTTCCAAATTCCATCTTCTATGGCTGTACTTGTCTCTCTGATGGAAACATTACTACCCAAATGCTCAGCTTTATAGGAAGAACTAGTTCAGCCTCTTAAAAGAAAGGAAAACCAACCAAATGAAATGAGAGCTTGTCTGTCATAAGGTGGTGCATATTTAGTATGGATTGGAAGGCATTTTGTCACTTTCACTCACAGGACTTTCAACTTCTTATCTAGCATCTCAAATAGTCTTTCTTTGGTTTCAGTCAAGTTTTATTATTCTCAGAAGTGTAGTCAGTCAAATCATCCTTATCTCATCATTCATCGCCTAAAGTTTCTGAAATATGTAGATTTTAAAAAGAAATATATCTCATTATTAAATACACATAAATAAACGTGGTCCCTCACATGGAATTTGTGTTATAGTGGATTATATTTGTATAATTTTGTTTTTATATGCATCACTGAAAAATTTCCTTCAGTCAGGTCTCATCAGTGCACTTAGTTTATTCATCTGGATCACTCATGTCTGCCACTCAGTTTTACTGTCTTTATAAGCTGCATAGTTTAAGTGACTACTGTAGTACTATATAGAATTATATCAAATGAGTTTGATTTCAGCAGCTATTTTGGTGTACTATATTCAATCTAATAGTTATTAGATACATTTTATTTTCATTCTATGTTTTATAATTGTTAGATGCTGCAAAGATTTTAGAGCCCAACAAAGTAATGAGACACTGCTTCCAATATTTGGACTAAAATTATGTTCAAGGATGTCTATTTAAACGTGATTCAGTATAAACAGGATGAACTAATAAATTTACATCCTTAAATATAAATAATATATAATAATTATATATAATGATTATATAATATAATTTTAATTATATAATATAATTACTATATACTATAATATAATTTTAATAATAAATATAGTATAATATACTAAATAATATAAATATAAATGATTTTTTTCTGATCTCCCTTTCCAGCAAAATTGTGTGTGTTGCCCATTAACTGTTCTCTAAATCAGCAATAAATTAAAAGGCTACTGACAAATAATAAAAAACACGATACTAGGTACCAAATAAATGACTAGATTTTGAAATTTTGCAGACTGATTATATATATCTTCCTAGTGTGTCCTTCAAAAGCAACAGAAGGGCAAAGAACAGGGACTAAAAAAACCTGGTTTTGAAAAGTATAATTTGCAAACAGATTACTTTGTAACATTAAAAAACAAGCTTAATTTTAATTCACTTTTCATTGTAAGACAATATAAATCAGGACTTTGCATCTATTTTGATTCTACTGCAATAGAAAGTAATAATTTTAATTTATAATGCTCAAGTGTCAGGATGAAGATCTTTCTAGGTGAAGAAAAACATGAACATTTCTATGCATGCTATATATAATCTCTGTATACATGGATATACACAGATCACTTCTTAGGGTTTTATAGTCTAGTAAAATGCATTAGCCACAATAGAAAAAAAATATTACTAGGGGCTAGTGCCTTAATAAATAATTCATTTAATAGATAGGTTTCTGCAAGACTACTAAAAAAAGATAAATTTTGTGGTGTTGTGTTATTAGCATTTAAAATAGTCAGATTAAATAGAAAAATGTTACTAGTAGTGAAAGAGCCCTCACATGATAGCTAGTTGCTGGATGAAATAACCAAAATACTTTTATCTAAAATCATCAGAGTTCATAATAATTTTGTTAGTATTAATTCACTGAAGAGGTGGAATTGTAGGCAACATAAATAAAATATAATTATAAATATAAATAAAATAAAATAGAAATAAAAAGTTTATGGACATTAGAGAAATATTTAAATAAAATTGGGCCATAACTAAGGTGAGGTGGGGGTTGTAATAAAGTCTAGGCTATAAAAGAGAACTATCTGTAGGCATCAATAAAGTTTATATGTCTAAGGAGAATAAAAGCTGAAGTGGAATCTCTTTGTGTCATCAAACTGTTTTCAGCCTTATAGGAAAACTGAATCAGTTAATAAGAACTCTTTAGAGATATAAAGCAAAGAAAAAAATGAATGTGGAAGTATGATATAGAAATGGCTGAAGTACTCACCAGAGGTTTTGTGTCATTGTTCATGGATAAATTTATTCCCAGACCTTGGTGCACACCACCATAGTTTTGGAAGGAGATGGACAGCAGAGCAGGACTATGGACAAAAGTCAGATATATATGCAGATATCTGGGGCCAGGTGGATTTTACCCAAAAATGGAAACTGTCATTCTCCAAGCAGAGTCATGGCCATTGTGGGAGTCTCCTCATGGTCAGCAAAAGAATCCTTCTACTCATTTTATAGAACGGTGGGAAGAGAAAGTTGTGAAATAATAGGCAGGTTAGCTTCATCTTAGTCTTTAAATGAATAACATATCCTATTAGAATGCATCTTCAAACAAGGAAGGCAATCAGAGACAGGAAAAATGGATTTATGAGGGTCATATGATGTTTGATGAGCAGGATTGCTTTTTGAGACAAAATGACTGGCATGTGAATGAGGAGAATGGGAGAATGTAATCTGACTTGTCCTTAGCAAGGATTTTAATACCATCATGTACAGCTGTTTTGTTTGAAGCTGGATGAACTATAAGCTAATACTGTTAGATGAATTAGAAATTGACTAGACTGAACAGTTTAGAGGGTTGCAACCAATGATTTGAAATTCAGTGAATGGCCAGTAACACGTGGACTATCTTGGTGGCTGAAACTGAAGCCAGAATTGCTCAGTGTTTTTGTCAACAACCTGAATGATGAGACAGAACATATCCTTAGCAAATTTATAGTTCATACTAATATGAGTGGGTCTGACATGTGGTTTAGTGAAAATAGCTCGGTTCAAGATGAAAACTAGACATGCAAACACCAAGACTAAATTCCTCAGACTCAAATGCAGAAAGAACTGGCACATGAAATTATGGGGCAGTCTTATGCCTTTAAATAAACCTACCAAGTCTATAGGAAGTAAAAATAATAAGCATGTTGAAAAGGAAAAAAAAGGTACTGTAAGCAAATGTAGGAACATTATTCAGACACAATTAAAAATTAAAAAAAAAAAAAAGGTAGAAGAAGAATTAGAAAAGAAACCAATATATAATTAGCAGTTCATACAAATTTCACCAGTGATGGATTTCATCCAACTTTGTCTTTTTTTCTGAAGAAAACTTATTTTAAAAGTGAAAAAATGTCATAAGCTTACCCAGTCTGGAATTCAGAAAGTACTTTGTATGGGCACAGGGGAAATTACTAGACTGAAGATGTTGACGAAGGGGGGGTTTAGAGAACAGAAGTTGGTCTAAAGGACAGACAAGAGTGTGTGGTGTAAAAACTGGACTTTTCAGTCAAGGGTTAAATATTTCTAAATTACTTATGTTGAAAATGATCTTGCTTAATATTTCCATTAACATTGGGAGCACAGAAATGGACAAGCTATAGAAAACCAGAAGTGATTAAAAGCTAAAAAATTTAGCCAATTCACTGTAAAATTAATATTTTGAGGAATAGATTAGTAGGATTGTGTTAAGTTTTTCAAACTATTAGAAAATAATGTACGTATGGAAAAGAAGATAAAATTTTGGGTTACTTGTCAGGCAGAAGAGGAGAAAGAGATGAAAAATATAAGGTCACAGAAAGACCACTAAAGACCAATGACATGTATTTAAGAGGACAGAGGAATTTTTAAGTGATATCAATATATTTCTAGTGAGCATGCAAAGTGAAATTATAAATGTTAAGGTAAAAGATCATGGTGAGAACTAATTTGTAATGCTATATAAAGATCTGAACACACATGTTTAAGAAAGATAGATTCAAATGGGATTTATAGAGCAGTACTAAAATCAGTCTGATGGAAGAAAAATTTACTTAAATTACTGTGTAAAATAGTTTCTGCTTCTGTCTTATGAACAGATCAAGGATGGCTGTGGTGTAACAAATACCCAAAAAGAAAGGGATATGGTGAGAATGAATTATTATTATTTGGCAATATTTAAATTTATTCCAGATATTCAGATCAAAATTTACTGTCCAAAAGAAGAAAAAGAATCAACAGAAGGAGTTTCACATAAAATCTGTGAATTTCAATGAGAGTTACTTTTGTATTTTAAATTTGCTTTTCACTATAGATCAAAGTGAAATTTAAGGGAATTGCCTGCCTACAGGGACCCAAACTGTAGAGACAAACTGCTAAAGCAAATTTCTGCCATCTGCTCTAACGGTATACAAGTACAAGCAAGAAGGAAAAGGAATAAGACATCCTTTCTGCTTGGAGTTGAGGGAAAAAGCATATTTTTGATGTGAGATTATATTTACAGCAAACTTGGATAATGTGGAAATAGAGGTGGCATATAAGCTTTGTGGATAGAGCTCTCTTGGAATTCAGATTATCTGTAAGAGTAGGGAAGAATTCAAGAATATTCTGTAATAGTCAAAAAAATCAGTACTACTAGGGAGTTTTTCAATCGCTTACATTCTGCTGATGAAAGATGCTGGTTTTTTCAAGTAATTGTTTATAGGAATTGGACATTTTTAACTCAGTAGGGAAAAATGTCAAATGGGCAGAGAAGGCATGAAATCTTTCTTATTGGGGTAGTATCAGTAGAGTCATAACTTGGTTACTTGGGGTCCAATTTAAGTTGTTTATTTCCTTGGTCTATTTGACTCATCCCGGAGAGTTCTCTGACCTACTGAATCAACTCTTGTTAGATATCAACTCTTGTAAGATTATGGACCTCTGAATATCTTCTAGATCAATTTATGCAAGCAATTGCAAAGAGGCAGAGGCTTGGACTGAAATTTCCCAGAACTCAAATGTGGGCCAAATCCATTCCTTGCAGTCTTGTTCTCACATTTTTTCATGTTTTTAATGTGTCAGGATTATCCTGAAAGAGCACAGAAAACCATTTTGATTCTCAAAGCTTTAAGTAGTGAAAAATGTGTTTTCTGCTAATTCCTATGGAAGTTCCAATAAAGAGCCCAACTGATGAATCATAAAACACAAATAAAAGTCTCACTCCTTAGTTCTTCATAGGCGTTTTAGGCTTCAAACATTTGCTGTCAGCCTTGTAAGACACCTGGTGTGCTGCTGTATCATTGAATAAGATTAGATATTTCATTTATATTGAGGAGATTATGAACAGTTTTCCCACTGAGTGACAAGACATTGGGTTGAAAAGATTGAACTGCGGGTAGGTATTTGAATACACCAAGGTTAGATATATAACCTAGCTGACCGGTTTTCTAAGCTTCCTATGCAATGATTTCCCAGGCTCCCTATACAATGAATGAAGAAAAGAATAGTTTTAATTCAGAGCAGGACCTTGGTCTTTTAGGAGAGAAGCCTTCCATAGTGGTACTGATTATCCTGCAGCAGATGAGTGACTGGATGCTAAAATTGATATGTGCAATACCAATGATAATGCAGTATCTTTGTTTTGACAAATCAATGTTTTCCATCAAAATTAGATTGCTGAAAAATTCCCCATCAGTGCCAACTGGCACATGTTTGCAGCTGGAATGAGTCAGCCACATACACTGTCCACTGGTGCATGTAGCTGCTGTTCAGACTGACACTATGATATGATGAGTATTTGGCAGGTTGGCCTCTCTCATCTTCTGCTCCTGCAGCCCCTATTGTGGCCCTGTAGAATGGCCTAGAGAACAAGTTCTCTCCATGCTGCAGAAACTCTGGATGAAAATGATTGGAGGAAGTTCCTGAACGAGATATTTTTCTCTCTGTTTAGTTTTTTTTTATTGGACTGGAGAGGTTGTGCATTGGCTATGTCCTAGCTAACACAATAATTGTGATTACTTTTTTCAAGAAGAACAAGTAAAGAAACTAAAAAATTTTTAATCCATGATGGAGACTTTCTTCACTTTAAGTCAAAGTTTTTGCTTAAATTAATTGTGATAGTCTATAATAATTTTTGCCACAAGAAAATATTGATTGTTTTGTCAAAAAACAAATTGATTTTTCTAAGTTTGCCATTTTCCTTCAGCTTGAGGTATTTGCCATATTTGACTTAAATTTATGAATAATTAATTACTTACTACATACCACTCCCCTCCCCTATCAAAAGACACTTCTGGACACTTTCAGTCAAAATGAGGAGAAAAAAGCCTCACTGAGAAAAGATACAAGAAAAATATTCAGTTCTGTTGTCCTCCAGTTCTTCAGAAATATATATAGGCCCACTGGCTTTTGCAAAACATACTTGCAATAAATAGTTTGGTGTTCACCTCATGTAGGGCACCACTACTCAGCAGGATATAACTGGCGTTTTGCTCTCTGATGCAAAAATGTTTCACACAACAATAAAAATATTGCCACCACTTACCTTAAGGCATTGATTCTCTTAAATAACAACTGCTTCCTTTTTTTTTCACATTGCTGTACCTTCCTCCTTGGTGTTAGCTTAACACCAGGTGGCCTGAAGTTGTCTTTTTCCTGTCAGAAAACTCTTTCTAAAATGAACTGCATTGCTACGGTCTCTATCCCAATCACTACTAGTGTCAGTGCTGCTCTGCCTCAGTTTGTTAATGCAGCTTTGATAATTCTCCAAATACTGCCCTTATTTTTACTGCAACATTTTCATATGGATAATTTCACTTCTAACCCATCAAGCTTAGGATTTCCACTGTCATCCTGGCTTTTGTTCCTGGTTTATAATGTATTCTTCCTACAGTACTTTCAGCAAGTTCTTTTCCTCTCACTCTACTCTTTTCTGTATGGTTATGCTTCCTAAACCATGATATTTCTGACTCTATTTTTGACTTATAAAGAAGAAATTGTCTAACACCTTCTCTGGCATGCAATTCATGTATATATAGTTGCTAATCATAAAACCATAAAATCAGAATAAAGTAGGGTGGAAGGGATACCTGAAGGACATCTGGTTCAAAATTTAAACACTCCTGTTGTTTACTGAAAACAGTGGAATCTATGATACTCCTGTTCACTCTATGTTCTGTGATTATGATAATGAATAAAAGGGCAATTAAAACTATTTTCTAAATGTCATGCAATACACGTTGTATTCTTTGATGATAAATGCAATCAACGTGAAAGAATTAAGCGTTTTGGATGTTCTAAGCTGTTTGATCTTGTTAAAAGGAGTGATTTCAGGAAGATTTATCACAGTTAGGAACCAAGTACCCTTACAGAGTATAAAGACAGCCTATTATAACAGAATTCTTCAAAAGAGGGCAAGTGTGAGCTGCATCATTTTCAGAGCTACCCTTAGTTTAGTTCATTTCCAATAATCAGGAATGGACTTTCTTTGAGAGGATCAACTGCCATTTTCATTTTTAAATTGCTTGTAAGGAATGTATGATGTCTGATCTGGTTAATTGAAGGTCATGCCAATCATAAGGCTAGTCTGAAAATATATATATAAGAGAAAAGCTTAGCAGTTCCTGTTAAAATGCGAAGTATCTGCAGTATGCTTAATTGTTAGTGGTTGAAAATTGAATCTCATTCTTTTTTTGAAGCTAAATTTTTATTCTAAACCAAAAATAATGATACTCACTGATAGTCTTTTCTAATTGACTTTAATTTGAAATATGCAGGGACTTGTTTGATCTTTGGGTTTGAGCTGGGTTTGAGATATATGAGTGAGGACATACCAAAGAGAACTGCAGGCTAATTGCATCCTTGTTCAGGCTGAGGGAGTTTTACATTTGACTTCACTTAGAACAGATATATTATGGTTCAGACTGAATTACAGTCTGAATAGTCTGAAGTCTCGTGCAGTAAATTGCTGGTGGATCAAAGGCATGTAACACTTCCAAAATAAAACAACATGAATTAAAACTAAAACTACATGATGCTTTTGTGGTAAAAATAGGAAATATTAGGAAAGGAAAAATTTCCTTTTCTGTTTCAATGAAATACTTGCAATTGCTTGTATCCCAAAGGGTAGGACAAATCAAGCAGGGTAATAAGGGCCATGGAGCTGCTATGAAGAACTGTCTCCTTCTTTTGTAACTCTTCTCATGTTTCTTGTGGGTGGAGACCACTTTTTATTTTGTGTGTGCATAGCTTTGGCCATTGTTATGTCAAAAACCCCCTGTATTCACTATATGCAATGTAAATTCTTATTACTATTTAAAAAACAAAGTTCTCATGATATATTTGAATTTTAATAGGTCCTCTTGTCTACCTTATAGTGTGTTAGTTTTGGCTGGGATAGAGTTAATATTGCTCCCAGTAGCTGGTACAGTGCTGTCTTTTTGATTTAAAATGAGAATAATATTGATAACACACTGATGTTTTAGTGGTTTCTGAGCAGGGATTGCACAGCACCGGGGTCCTGTCTGCTTCTCACACCACAGTGAAGACAGTGGGAGTGTACAAGTTGTTGGCAGGGGACACAGCCAGGGCAAATGACTTCACTCTGTAGCCTCATGCTCAGCATACAAAGCTGGGGGAAGAAGGAGGAACGGGAGGGACATTCAGAGTGATGATGTGTGTCTTTCCAAGTAACATTATGTGTGATGGAGCTCTGCTTTCCTGGAGGTGGCTGAACACCTGCCCACCCATGGGAAGTGATGAATGAATTCTTGTTTTGCTTTGCTTGCATGCACAGATTTTGCTTTACTTGATAAACTGTCTTTATCTCAACCCACGAGTTTTGTCACTTTTACTCTTCTGTTTCCCTCCCCCATCCCACTGGGAGGGACTGGGTGAGCTGGTGGGTGGGGCTGAGTTGCCAGCTGGGGTTAAAAGTTAAAACCACAACACATGGTTAATGAGGAATCATTTCCCCACTGCATTTCCTATTCCTTTGACCAAACTCCGTTTAAATAATTCAAACCAAATGTGTTTCTATTGTTCACACTGGGAGGCTTTCATTACTCCATATGACATTGGATGTATGTGATGTTTATTATAACAAGGGCCTTCCTTCTAGTTAACTATTGCCAAGACTATGACTTTGTTTTTATTGTGCAGTTATTCACATAGAACTCAAATTCATAAGAAAATAAGAAACTCTAGGACTGCCTTTTTTTGGTCTTCAATAGTAACAGAAGATACCTAAGTCTCATCTTTTCAGGTGAAGAAAATGCTCTGATGCTCCTGGGTTACTCGGACCAGGTTCAGAGTTTGATGAATTTTTTTCAGATGTTTCTAAAGGCACTAAAAAAGTCTGTGACTATGAAGTAACCCTTTTAAAAACAATCCTACAGAGGCAGAGAGTATTTAATGAAACTTGTTTACATTAATCCAAGAGAACATAGTTCAAAACCACGCTCTTGCCAAGCAGCACAGGTTGTGGCACTCATGTGATAGCTATGTATATTGTGAAACAGTGCTGGAGAGCAGCAGGAGAATCACACAGGGATCAGGCTCAGCTCCTCCTATAATTTGTGGTATGCCTCAGGTAGCCCTTTGTGACCAGAAACTAAAATACCAAACTACTTGGGTCTTCAGTGGAGCTGTTGGGGAAAAGGGTGGGAGAGAAAAATAAAGTCCAGAGGAATATGCAGGAGAGTCTACAAAGTCTACAGTCTTGAATCTTGCAGAGCTTTTCACATCAAGGGGTAATACTGTTCAAAGGATGTTGGTCTATAGCCTTTGATCATTCTCAAAATTAAGTGAAACTCTAGGTAGATGTTGAAATATATTCCTCTCTGCTAATAAATTTCTAACAAGCTAGATATCTAATGATATCAATCATACATTAGTCTTACTCTGTAATAGCATTAAAAAAAGATTGAATATAATTTTTAGGACAGTCTTAAGGAAAAGATTGTTCTTTGTAAGCTCAGTTAGTCAGCTTGTTATGCATGAATTCACTACTCCAGCTGACTGGTTCTCATGACGGAGCATATCCAATGGATTCAAGTGTCAAACAGTCTCACACCTAATGCTTGCAGAGATTTCCAAAGCAACTGACATTTGCTATTTTAAAATCATTTCAAAGTAGCTGAAGACTCAGAGACAACATGGCCTTAAAAAAATAATGGAAGGGTGAAGTACATTTCCATCCCACTCAAAGGCACCACTGTACACTGGGAAAGGTAGCCTGCACTATATCTCTTCAGTGACCTCATTTTGTGTCCAAATATGTACCATTGAGCCCAGGAAATTTCCCAGCAGGGTGTCCTGCCTCTACCTTTGCGGTTTAACAGAAGGATGACAGCACCCTGCTGCTTGCTGTTGGCCCTCAGGGAGGTAGTTTTTTTCCTGTGCATGTATATATATGCTCGTATTTTATATCTATATATGTACATGATCAATGTATAACCCAGAAAATGAGACAGTTATGAAGAGCTGCCCTTTGCAAGGACCAGCAGAGAAAGAAAGAACATACAGCATTAGCAGGGATAATGTCCAATCCCACTAGGCTAAGGCAATATTATAGGTAAGAGATTAACCCAGAAAAGGATATTATTATTTTAAAAATAAAGAGAGCAAAAGCTAATTAAAGTAAGTTGGAAAGGACTGTCTTTAGGAAGAAAATCACTACCAGTCAGAAAGCTCATTGCTAAAAGGTAAGTCCCTTAACTAAAAATAAGTTGTTCAATTAACAGAACGCATTTTAAAATTACAGAATGTACCGTATGAAACTATTTAGGTTTTATCATTCTTTCCCTTTCCTGATGGTAAAAGTATTTCTTTTGTTCTTTTTTCACTATTGAAGCAGACTTCTTCTGCAGAACTTCACTAAAATGCCACCTCCCACTGTGAGAAACAACCCTCTTCGGTGAATGGATATCCTGACTTGGTGACTCGGTGTCTAAAAACTATATGGAATATTTTTGTCCTGTATGTGCATGATGTACATGTATATGAGTACAGGCACACATGTTTAGAAGTATGCATGTGTTGATATTTGTCTAGAAAATGTCTGTGTTTAAGTCTGTAAAGACATTAAAAATCACAGATACTTTGTTTTTTGCATGATTCCCCTTGTCATTAAAATCCCTATAGCATGGTCACATCCAACAACTGAAACTAATTTCAGAGGGCTCAGATGTGTTACTCTGACATGGAGAAGCATTAGAGGCTATTCAGCAGCAGCAGCAGCCACAGTTCCCCTCCTCTCACTGTAACCCTGGTGGCTCTTGGACTTCTTCCAACAAAGGAATGGGTAGGCAGCAGCACATCATGCACAGGTCTGTCAGAAAATAGGATCTTCAGAGGCCAGGAAGAGGTATAACTTTTAATTTTCAACAACAAGATTAACATTTTTCATTCCCCAGAAGGTTTATCAAGACATGCATGGACTTTCCCAGTTGATAGACCAGATGCTGGTACTTGTGTCCCAGGCATTGCACTAGGATGCTGCACATTGATTTGGCTGCTTCAGCTGCACCAGCTATGAGGGCTATTTCCTTTAGTAGAGGAATAGAGAGATTACAGGGAAGGATCATGCCATAGTCTGCTTCAGTTGCATCCAACCAGTTTATCATTGCTTGTATTATGCTACACCTCCCCCAGAGGCTGCATCCAGCCCAGTCTTCTCCAGAGTTGTTTCTGAAATTTTTCACCAGACACAGGTACTCACTGGTTTATATGTTGGTTAATTTTAATATATTTTAGGTTTTGTACCTTCTTGAATGTCCATTTTTATGACATGAAGAACTCTACATCACTTTTAGAACATGGCCAACAAAACTGTTTTTCAGGAGATTTTCGCCAGACACTTTACGCCATGCTCTTTGGAGTGTTCAATAAAAAACTTATCTTAAATTTGGGTAAAAAAAAAAAATAGTGGCATGAACTGCTATATGAGGGAAGAATATGCAGCAATTTAATAGTTAGGTATGTCAGAAGCAGAGATGATATTACTAGATGTTATCATTCTTTTCTGTAGCAATGTCTAGGCAGGAAGTCAGAAAAAAGTATATAATACCATTCATGCTCCTTTCTATTGATACACTTTTAAAAGTTACTTGAACCTGACACATAGGACTTCATTTGGTGTCCTTGAAGTTAACAGAAAACATTGGATTGACTTAAGGCCATAGTTCAGGCCTATAATTGATCTAAATGAGATGCTAATAAGGTGTGTATATTAATATCTCTACTTTGCCTCCTCCAGTTCCTGGCACTACCATTTCATTGTATCTTGTCTTAAGCTACATGCATAAGTCTCTGAGAGAAATTACTATTTTCTTCAACTGCAGGGCTATTTAGAAAATGCATGAGTGAAATATGAAATTTGAAGAAAGGGATAAGACAAAATGACTAAAATTTGGTGAGATTTTTTTTTAAGAAGAAAAAGTAAAAATATCAGTTATGCAAAGTTTGAACCCATAAACAATGAATTCTGGACACAAATATTTTTCTTTTTTGACCTTGCAAGCAGCAGAGACAAATAACATGAAACTTGAATACTCTGCCACTACCATATCCATTTTTACTGAAGATGACCTTCAAATATTTCTGAATGTTCCTTATTATCTCCAGACAAAAAATGTGACTCATCATGGAAAATTTAATATACCTGAATATATATATTTTTTTTTGTCAGGATTTCATAACAGTGCCAGAGAAACCAAGATCTGAATGTAACTAATAGGCCTGCATGTCATTGTTCAAAACAAAATTTTGATTCTTGAAACTTAGATTCTTGAAATGGGATAAAAAATGGGAAAATGTTAGATGTCTGTACAGATTGTCTCCACTAAATCCTGAACCAGAGTTAAATGCAGATTCCTACTAATTAAAAAAAAGTCAGCAATTGTCTAGCAGCAAGAGTCTTGGGGAAGAAAATTACTAGGATAGACAGTTTTTGCAAAAACAGAACTTGTTTTAGCAAAAGAAGGGCTTGACACATCCCTAGCCTGATGGTAAGACTGGATCTATTGCACAGGTGCAGGAAATCTGTCTCTTCCCAGAAAATCAGTCCCTTTGTGCATGCACAGCTCATAGAGCACTTCCACTGGAGGACTGGACCTGTGTCACCTGTGTTGTTGCTCTGTCACCAGCCTGCTGCCTGGCTGGCAGGAGAATGGCAGCTGGTGCAGGATTATCAGGCTCAGAGCTCTTCAAAGGGTAGGGGAAAGAGGTACATGGCAGAAGAGGTGCAAGAGAAGAAAGTCTCATTAATAAGTGTCTAAACTGCTGTCTACCTTTTCCATGGTGCAGGTTTTGACTGCAGGACAGTCCTAACATCGTGTGGCCATACTTCTTCACAACTATTTCAAGTTAAATGTCATCACAGCCTTATCAACCAAAGCTATGTAGATTAGACAATGCCCAGAAAGAACTTATAGATACAAATGCAAAAATAATATTTAAAAATAAAGTGTAAAACAATGGACTTAGCAAATGATTAAAGCCTCACATGGGTGCATTAGGAGCATCTGCTGTACTTAACATTAAATGTTGTCTAATATAGTCTTTAGTTACTATCTGTGTATATATTGATAGATATTAAACATGATTGGCTCAAATACTGATCCCTGGGGAACACACTCATCAGCTGGATGTAACTCCATTCACCACCACTCTCTGTGCCCATCCAACCAGCCTGGTTTTACACAGCAAACACTGCACTCATCCAAGCCATGAGAAGACAGTTGCCCCTGGAGAATGCTCTGGGAAATGGTGTCAAAAGCTTTACTAAAGTCCAGAGAGACAACATCCATAGCTGACTTTCAATTTCTGTAATAAATATGTAATAATGCAAGTCTTGAGAGTTTTGGTCTCAAGAATTGAGAGAATTAGGAGAACAGTCAAGCTTAATGCAAAAACACAAAGCAATGGAGAGAGAGCCCATCTACACTATTGAGTCATATACTTTCCAGGGACAGATACAGTGTTATTACATGCACTGATATCTAACAATATTTCATTTGAGAATAGAAAACTTATTTTGAGTAGACAGTGCCAAAACTCAGTTACCTTCAGTTTAAGTCGCTTAGATAGAGATGGATTCAGAAAATGTGCAGAGAAAATGTGAATCTAATGTTATGGTCAAATTAATATTTGATCTTTTATCCTACATTGAATACACAACAGACTGATAGCTCAGTCATTGTTCTGCTCATTGAGATTGTAATCTTTGTCTGCAAATAGTCAGAAAAGGATTTGATGCCTGTATTTACAGAACAAAAGTGGATAATCTGCTGATTGACAGTTTCTAAATGTTTTTCGTTGTTTGATGTTTTGCTGTTGTTTTATGGGGATTTTATTTAATTTTAGAAGACAAAGTGTTGCACAACTTCCAATAATCACAAGAATGTGGAACATGGGAAAAAGTGGTGCTGAGGAAAACAGAGTTCTTTCAGATGGTAAGGCAAGTGCAGTCATTAGAGAAACACAAAATACTTTCATCAAAGGCTACTCTTACAGTGAATAATTTGTCTTACTCATCCATTGGGGATGTCTACTAAAGGCATATCAGTGCACACATATCAGTGTCTGGGGCCTTGTAATTATACTGTATTTAGTTTCCCCTTTTAATGTTTAATTTTGTTTGCACATTGGGATAGTGCTAGGGTGTTCTGTCTCTAAGTGGTTGCATTTGCATTCCTTAGTCTTGGGAATCCTTAAAAAGGATGAATCTGGGATTTTCCCTGTTTGTTCCTCTCCTGACAAATTCTGCTACTGGTGACTTGTCCATTGTTTGATATTACAATGATAATCATGCCCTTTGTTTTAATACTCTAGAGAGTAGGTAAAATTTGCACTGCCTAATGCTAAGCCTTCTGATGTAGTGGGTCATGGAAATAAAGATCCTGGGATTTGTGGAGATCTGGAGTGTAGAAATGAAGTTGCAAGTTTTTTACATCCAAAGGAAACATCAAATTTGTTACATACATTTATTTCAGAGGAGAAGAGAGACCACAAAAGTAATTTTAAAACCCCTTGGCATATGAGAGCTTGATATTTTAATAATATTTGTTAGTGAAGCTCAAAATTGCTTGTCTTTCACATGGATTAAAAGTAGGTTGGGGTCTCACAATATGTATCCTCTCAGTGCAGAAAAACAATGCTTCTAAATGACAGGTTTGGTTTTTTGTTTTGTTTTGTTTTGTTTTCCAGAAGAATAGTATTTATTTCCCAATTCAGTATAAATTTAGCATTAAGTACAAAGTCCAGTCTTATGTTGTTCTTCCTTCAGATCCTTCTTTTTTTGCAAGGAAACATTCAGCCACTGAAACTCCTCTAAAGAGGTTCCCATTTTCTAAAGAGGCTGCCTCTTGGGAATTATGCTGCTTGGTGTTTAAAAATATGTTTGGTTTTCTGGAGTGGCCTTTGTTGAAGAAAAGGTTAAAAGTGCCCACAGTGACAGTGAAACTTGGCCTGATAATAAGCCTGAAACCTGACCTGCATAAGCCTTCGAGAGAGGGCACTGCCCACATCTGATTCATTGTTTTGCTGCTGCTTTAGGAGAGTGGCCAAAGCAGCACACCAGTGCCAGCTCTGCAGTGCTTTTTGTTTCTGCCTCGTGTCGGCACACGACACCTGAGACCACCAAGTTGCTTTCACAGACCAGTGAGCTCCAATTAGGAGTCATTCCAACACAATTTCATTTTCAACAGAGAAACTTAAATTACCTGGAAGTGCATTACACATGCAGAAAGAAATTAGAGAAATATTTTTCTTAAGTTACTGACCTGGGATTCTTTTCCCTTTATTAGTTCCAGAAACTTCATATTTATGTACATATTAAATATCACATCTCCCAAGGAAAAGGAGAAAAGAGCACCTGGGATCAGTCACAACATTTGCTGCAGGTGTCTTGATTATTTCAACTGTTAATTAAATATAACTGACACTTTTTACTAAAAAAATGGATGACAAAAAAACCCGAACACAACCAAAACAAACAACACAAAAAAACCCCAAAACCAAAACAAACAAAACCCAAAAAATCTCCAAGCAAACGAAAGCCCAAAAACCTCCCTAAAAACCAAAAAAAAAGGAAAACTACCAGAAACTCAAAATTAGATTAGGTCAGATGAATGAGATGGTAAAACCTTAAATGTAGACAATTTCAACAGTTAAAAACAAGTCTGCCTCTTTATTATTTGGAAGCTTAGTGGGTATGTTTCCCTATCTAAATAATTTTGTATCTTAAACCTTGGTTAAGTTACAGACCTATGATATGTATTGTATGTTTCAATTGTTTTCCTTTTTTTAAATTTTAGAAATAGCTTTTACATCTTGTTAAATATGCTCTATTACCGATGAATGATTATTTCCTCTTCATACACAAAGAATAAGATCAAAACCTTCACTGTTTACTCATAGCAGACATTTTGGTTTCACAGTAATAATTTTTACACCTGCTTACAAGGCCCACCTGCAGCTTTCTAAAATACATATTTAGATTTGCTCCCAACTGTTCCTATGGCTCCTGTTTTCTTGTTTGCTTGACTTCTTCATCTGATCCAAACACCCACACTGACTGAACAATCCCCAAAAGTGAATATCTCTTTGCAAGTAGTGATTCACTTCTGTTGTTATTGCTTCATTTGTGCTCTGCAGGAAATGACAACAAAAGTGTGTCAGCTGTTCCACCCAATTTCAGCAAAGACTATGGCCAGTGTGCAATTCTGGTATTCAAAGTCAGCATTTTATTGAGTGCTAAATTTACTAAATGTTTTACTTACTGTACATCATCTCAGAAGTAAGAATAAGGACCTTAATGATCCTGCCAAATGTCTACTTGCTTAATCTACCCAGATACTCATTTCAAAGATACAGCTTGATCCTGAAACAGAGATTGGTTACTCTGAACTGACATTCTTTAAAGAAAAGCATTACATAAAGAAATAATTTTCCCAGCTCTGGAGCATTTCTTTTACAGCTATCATAGTCAAGAAACCATTTTCAGCACTGTGCCAAGGAATGTGCTAACTGGAAAAATCAAGCTTAAAGGGCTGCAAGCTTCAATCCATTTTTGATCATAAGAAATCAGTGTGTTCATTTGTCATCTCAAACAGCCAAGCCTTTGTCCATGAACAACATGCAAACCAATGTGCAGAACAACTTCAAACATAAATATTAGATGTGAGAGTATGGTTCAGAATACTTGAAGTTAATGCTCAGGTGACACATTGATAAGCATAAGACAGATCTTTGGAGAAAGACAAAGATAAATAACAGGAAACATCAAACATCCTTTCATCCTTCACAGTTCATTAACATCTGAAAGATGATACTACCCATTTAATTTTAGATATGCATGCTGATATCAGCCCAATGTCCCAGCAAGAAACACCAGATCCATGAAAAAACCAGCCAACCAATCAACAAACCAACCCAAAACCCTACAAAAAACTCAAACAAAATACTTATAGAATCATTTGAGTTGGAAAAGTCCTTTACTCTCATTGAGTCCAACCATTAACTCGGCACTGCCAAATCCAGAACTAAACCAAGTTAGTGCTACATCTACACATCTTTTTAATATCTCCAGGGGTGGTGAATGTAACCACTTTCCTGGGAAACTTGCTCAGGGGCTATTTTTAACTGAATGTTTTCAGTTCTTTTCTGGGAAAGGCCAGAAGCTTCTCTTTTGAAGCACTTAGATCCTCATGTGTAAGGGCTGTCAGAAACTCTAGATATCTCATGTTTCTCTCTGTCTTTTTAAGAATTTAAAGTCTGCAAGTGGGTCCAAAAAAGTGCCTGTTGAACAAACATTTCAAACAGTTCCTGTCGCTTCTGTCAGAGGATGACAGATCAGGACACTCACCAGTTCAGTGTTTTAATGACAAAGGCTCTCATCCAAAGTATGAGTGACTATGGATTTCTTTCTTGAAAGGAATCAAGATTCATTTCCTCTTCTCTCTAGAGCATACCTATCCCAGTGCAGATACCCTCGCAACCTCACCTGTTTACTTTGGTTCAAGAATTGCATGGTACAAGAGTTACCAAGCCAAAAATCTAAGGCAAACATGACTCTAAGCTGGTAGAAAAGTCAATTTTTTTAAAGAGAAGGAAGAGGGAATTTAGGGCAAGTGCTGCACCACACCCTGATAATGTCTTGGGTTTCTTTGTGTAATTGTCTGTAAGCATTATTCACTTTGCTCCTGAACCTAGAAGAATGTTTTTATCCTTTCATGGATGAAGGTCCATATATTCCCATTACAGTACCTGCTGAAACTCTTGGGAGTAAGAGAAATGGGTGAAAAAAATGGTGCATGGGAAGGGTTGCAATTAATTTACTAATTTTCCTGTCAGGCCAGGAAATCCCCTTCCTGATGTCACAGGTTTCTTTCTAGCATGGTTTTCCATAAGCTCAGTGTTTCAAAGCAGGCAAGACTAGAAGAAAGAAAGGGTTCACAAATGTGGATTCCAGAGAACCAACCAAAAAGCATATATTAGAAAGCTGATGATTTCTCATCAGGAACATGACTTGTGAAATAAAAGACTTTCCTCATTTAGCTTGAGTGCCTCAGCTTAGTTCCACTGCTGTTTTTATAGATTAAGAACTATTGCTTTTTAATGTGACTAATGTGGAATCATCATCTCTAAAAGGAATAAACAGGCCTCTGGATAATGCATTAATTTACTTCTTGGGATGGAAAACCAATAACATTAAAAAAATAAAAACTTCATGCTGCACATAAGTAAAACTTATGTATAGCAACTCTTGCAGATAACTACCTCTATATATTTGTCACACTTAATTATCCTTCTCTTACCTGGTATTAGCCATTATTGCTGAAGAGTGGGCTAAATCTGAATGCTAACCACTGCCACAGGAGTAAAGATACTCTAGATATTATCTTACAATGGCAATTGGAAGCAATTGCTTCTTTGTTAGGTGCTGCAAATTTTTTGGACACAGGAAAAAAGGCTGCTTTTTTGTCCTTCAGGCAATGCATAGCAAAGCTAACTATTACTGATAGTCCTATTTCTGCTAGACACTAACTTAGCTTCTCAAAGGCCCAGGGAAGAATGAGTGGTGGCACAGGTCTGAATGTCACTGACATACGGATGTCACAGCAGCCTTTACTCACTCATGGACTTTGCTGCTGGTGACACGTGCACCTCTAGTTCCATGTGGCACAGCTGTACTCATGGAATACTGGTTGGCTGGTGCTCTGGACCTTGATCAGGTTTTTCAGAAACAGGAATTGCATAATTAGAGTGTGACTTCCTATGGAGTTTTTCTGTGTTTTATGAAATGCCATGCATCTTATCTTTGTCCATTACCAAGTTCAGTGCACAGTGTTACCAGACACACTGCTAAGCCATTTTCAATCAAACAACCTAGGAAGCTTCAAACAGTACAGGAGTCAGTTTACTAGATTAATTCCCTCTTCCCCTAAAAGGAAGATATTGCTACATGATGAAAACCCAGTCTGAGGGACAAATTTAAGGAGTTTCTTTAACAAAGTTTGACTTCTCCAAGTAGCACCTACTTCTTATTCCTTAATAGGCAAATCAAATACAGATCTGACTGATATATATTTGAACTTAGCCTTACAGCTCCAGGACTTCACCAGGTGGCACTGATTGAAACTTAAGCAGAGAACACCAGATTTAACCCCAAGGCACAGCTCTGCTACCATAGAAATAGCAGGTTCCTTCAAGATCTGAATATACAGCTCCAAAAAAATAAATGGAAATTTCTACTCAGCATATGTCAATTCAGTCTTTTCTGACTATCTGGCATAGTCCTCATGATATCCAGGAAAAGGTACTTTGTAGCACTAGTGCTCTAGATAATAAAATTTATCAGCAAGTGGAAAATTTACCATAAATTTACACTACTGAATTCTTCATTCACATAGAATTGTAAATGAACTTTTTTTTTTCAGTATATTCAGCCACATTTTTCAAAACACTGAACAGATACTGAGTAATGAACTAGTATGGTAATTAAGTCAGGAAAGATACAGAAGCAAAAAAAAATGCTTTTGTGTAACATTTCTCAAATATCAACATAAAAGTCCCTCAATATCCTGATTTAAAAAGAAAATAATTAGGAACACTTAAACTAAATTTACTGGTAAAGAAACTATATTTTCTGTTCTCTTACTGCTGATACATTTGATATCTAAAAAAATGCAAGTCATGCTGAAACTCAACCGAATTGATTCCCCACTATGAAATTTAATGCATCTAATTAAATGTTTAGACCTTGCTTTACTGAAAAATGAGGCTCTGAAGCAGAAGGGGAGGGAAATTCAGATGCTGTAATCCCCTGTGTAGCAGAAAGAAGCAAGTCCTCTGAGAATCCTTCAGAGGCACACTCAGTTCACCTAAATTGTGTGTCTGCCTTCCTTTAACAGCCAGGGCTTGCACAGGAGAAAACAGTGAGATCCATGAGCCAGGAGTGTGTCCTTGTAGCCACGAGTGCCAGTGGTATCCTGCAGTGTATTAGGAACAGCATTTCCAGCCCATTAAGAGAAGTGATCCTGCCCCTCTACTCAGCCCTGGTGAAGCCACATCTTGGCCAGATAAAAAGATGAGTTTATGTTTCAGCCTTTCCTTCAGCAGAAGCATTAACAGTTGCTCTATGCAGAGGTCAATTTCAATGTTAAGATCCTTGAGAGTTTCCCCTTCCAGATAAACTCAGCTTCCAGCAACCAGTAAATTCAACAGTTATTAGAGGAAAGGCAGAGACACCGACAGAAAAAATGGATCTTAGTGAAGCAAAGAGAATGCCCTGAAAAACAGGGTAGTCCTTCAACCTCTTTGCAAGAGGCTATAGAAATATGTTTTTAGTTAAGCAACATTTTCTGAACTCGCTAGAGATCAACATGAACAATATGTGGCCTCTATTATGAGAAAAGTTACGTTACAACACCTGCAGTCACATCTAGCCTTAAATTTTTTGACTGTGGAGTCACAAATCAATTCCCTTGACACTCAGCTCCTGCACACTCACTCATCCTCTCCTCTCTGCCCTCCTTGTTTTCTAGAAGAATGAGTAAAGTTCAAATCCTGACTAATTTCTTTTTTTTGAGCCCAAAAGATCTAAAAAACAATAATTAAACCATGGCTGGAAAATGTGGCCAAGAGTTTCATTCCACAGACACAGTGAATTATCTACTGTTAGAAAAAGCTCATGTCTGCTAGGTAGATGCTTTCTGTGGGATTACAAAACAAACATTTCCCAGAGATTAATAGCAGCATCATACCTCATTATCTGCTGTTGCAATCACCAGGTATGTTCCTTTGACAGTAATTTTCAATATAAATTCCTAACGGTATTTTAATTTAAAAACAACCAACCAACCAACCAAAAAACCTATCCTACAAAAAAAAAAAAAAAAAATTAAAGAAAACCCAGAGGAAACAATGTTCACTGAAACAAAAGCTGCACACTGTGTATAGGGAGCAGAAGATTAAGAGAAAAGGCACCACTGAGGTGTTAGTCCCTTTGCTTATGTTGGAAGTCTGTCAGGACTTAAAGAGTGCAGTCAATTTGTTTCAAAGCACTGCCAAAGGGGAAGTTCTCACAAGATAAACCACCTAAACAGGCCCAGATGGCAAACAGGAAGGTGTTAACTTCAGGCCTACACAGAGGTGAAAGGTTTTGAATTAGCACCCTGACAACATTTTACTGTGCAGACTGTGGGAAAAGCACGGACACTACAACAAGAAGATGCCAGGCCTGGTGAGACAGATCTGGGTAACCTATTTGGACAAAAATTCTCATCATGGCAAACTTGGGAAGGAAGCATCTGCTTAGACACATACCATCCCAAGCTGGGGAAATGGGATGTATGCCTCTGGATACCTGGGACTTGCACTGTAAAAAAGCAGAACACTCTGGGGATCCCAGCACTGAGAGGACCATAAGGAAAAGGACCAGGGGAGACACTGAAGGAACTCACATGATGGCAATTATAATCTGTCTGTCTGTCTCTCTTTCACCTCCCTTGCCCTACTTCCTATTTCTTCCATCCTCCCTCTCCCCCCGCTCTCTCATTTACTGTTAAATAAAATCTGTACTTTGAGCTTTGGCATATGGTCTAATTTGCACCTTAATTTGGGCAGAGGTATCTTTTAATAACTGGACTCAAATATTATTTCAGGAGTGGGATCGTAACATTATTCCAGTGACCTTAACAAAGTCATTTGGAGCATTTGGGAAGGAAATTAGTGTAAGAATATGTATATACAATGTAAAATAAGATCACACCTTGTTGGATTTAAAAGTATCAAAGAAATTTCCTTTCACGAACTCAATGAGGTACCTGAATTACACAACCAAGATTCCATCAAACCACCTTAAAAATGCTGATGAACTTGTGGTCATTTCAAGAGAAAAAGGGACTACCTTGTATGAGTATGAGAAAAGTATGAGGATATTGCAAGGGAGGACCAGAACTTCACTGAGGAGGGACTTAAACTGGCCCATAAGGGAAGAGTTGGGTATTGTTGTGGATCAATTAAATTTTGTGCAGCCTGGAGAATGAGTCAGATAGACAGTCACTAATAGCTGAATTCCACTGCCCACATATGGGCATCATGAACATTTTTGGATGCCCTAGGCTACAAGCTGAAGCCAAATTTGCTGGTCAGTGAATAAAAGGAGATAAAATATCCTTTGATCATAATGTCAGTTTACCCACATAGTCATTCAGATAACTAACTATACAAAGGCACTTATATTTAGCTGTCTTAATCTCAAGAGGAAAATTTAATTGTCCCTTTCCTTGGATTTTCTTCTACAAAGTGAGAGAAGAGAGAAGGATGGCACACACTAGCATACCAGTATCCAAATATTTGACAATCTCTGTTCCTTGTTCTTAGAAACATAGCATTAAGCAAATCCAGATCATGGATTAAAGCTTCTGGAAAGCTAAAGATACTGTTTGAGACTTTCAGTTTCCAACAGAAGTTTAAGCTATATCTTTCCTTGTGTTCCAAGGCTATTGCACTCAATAACATTTCAGTTATATTCAGAACACTTTTTCCAAATTCTCAAGCACCATGAAATATAGTAGCTCCCTTTTAAGAATAAAACCCAGACAAAACCACAAAAAATAAATCAAAAAAGTATTTTCTATTGATAAAGTCAGAAAGATAATATCACTGAAAATAAGATGAGAACTCTGCTAGTTTCAATAGACTTCTTCCAAATTATATTAAAATTCTTATGGAAAAAATATGATACTAATGTTTCATTTGAAGACCCAAATCTTTGAAAGCACCTGATGATACAAATAAAGGCTCCTTCAGCATCTCAGTGTAGTGTATTAAGTCACAAAAATAACTGAGACCCAAACACTGCTTCTCAGAAGGATCTAATTTGCAGCTCTGTGATGATATCCAAGTTGATGATGTTAAATCACCTGATACGGTACAAATTCACTTTGTTCTTAATGTTCTTGAACTTCTGAAATTCAAATAAAAGACACCTTTGGACTCTGGACTCCAGAGGCATTAGTCAATCTTCCAATTTCTAGGATCAGAAACACATACCAGTATTACTTGGAAGGGTATTGCAGCAAAAATCTCAGATAAGGATAGAAAATTTTATTTTTTCCCTTTTTGCATAGGCTTACTCTATAAACAAAAGTAAGATTATATATGCTAAAAAGAACAAATAGTATTTCATTTTGTATTTATTCTTTGAATATACCGAAAAGATAGTTGTTGTCCTATTTTTGCACTTTACAAATAACACATAGTATCATTACAATATCCTATAGCATCATTATAGTATTATATAATTATATAGTATCATGATAAATAATACATATCATACATTCTCATGCAGATGAGGTTCTGCATTCTGATATATATTGATATATTGATATATATTTAATATCACAGTAAGCAGTTTTGTGGTTATAGTTCAAACCAAAACAGCTTCTGGGAACACCAGTATTTCAACTACCCTGCACAGAAGTAATAGAACAGTGGAAGAATGAATGTCTGCATTTTCCACCAGTGCCTAATACTGGAGGTTGCAGACACAATCAATTCACATTTTGGGAAAAATATTCATGCTTGAAGGTCTTCAGTAATGGCTGAACCCTATTTGTGTAGAGAATGCAAGATCAGCAGCTGAAGGCTATATTTTCTGCTTCTGTTTACCATATTATTGTACTTACAAATCTTGTTATTGCTGTGTGGACCTTATTTCTCAGAGAAACAGACTCCCACAAAAACCAGAGCTCTGGAAGCCAAAGGCTATAGCCCTTGCACCAGAATGAAGGAGTTATATACTAAATGGTTTGCCAGCAAACAAACAATCAGTACTAGAAACAGGAACAAAATTCAGTTCACTTTCTCTGAGATGACCAAGAGAAGCTAAATAAAAGTTGAACAAGAAGGCAATTTCTATCTCAGAACATTACCCTGGTGTAAGACCTTACAGGTACATGGAATGCGGAGATTCATCAACAAGAATCACTGTGACTAAGACTTGCTTTTTTTGGAGAAAGTGAAATGCATTTGGTAGAATAACAAAGAGTACATATGCATTTCATGTTAACATGTAAATTGGAAATTAAGAGGTTTTGAAATGTCCTTGGAACTGTTGCCATAGCTGCCTTCTCTCTGTGCCAGTATAAATTTCCTTTATTCTCAGCAACAGGCTGAGGTACAGTATTTAAAAAATGACATGTTTGTTATGAATAACTGCATCAACAGAGACTTTTGTAGTCACTTTCTCAAGAAGTCAAGAGACAGCACTTTTTTGACAGTGACAGGATTCCATGTGATAGAGATCAGGTAACATCAGCCTCACACCTGCTATTTTCCTCTGGATTTGTGGACAGCTTTCTGTTATTCATAGAACTACTCAAGCATTCAGCATATGCCATAGTGATTCCAGTGATTTAGAACCATCTGCTTAAGGTTTTATTTTGACAAGCTGATCTGCTGCCGAAGTTCTCACAGTGCTGTTCAGCCTTTTACCAAGTGACTAGTAAAACCACTAAGCACACTTGTGAGCTACCTTTGGTAAATATGTTTATTTCTTAAAAGATTGATGCTGATTAAAGTGACCATGTGATGAGAGAAAAAACCCCAAGCAGATCAAAGTAATATGCTTTAACTTCTTCTCAGCTGTAATTTAGTTTAATGGCCATTTTTACCTTCATTTTTCAAATAGTTTATAAAATAGCCTTTATCTTGCACCACACTCTATCCCTTAGTATTTTCATTTAATTTGACTTAATAGTTTAATTTAATTTTGAATAAAATTGCTTTTATCTCCATTAAATTTTTTTTACTCCCTGGTTTTCAACCTGTTTCTATGTATTTATCTATGGGTATGGCTAGTATATGTATATGTATTAATTTCAAAGGCTTTCTGTGCTGATTCACATTAAAATGGTGCGAACGTTGCCAGCCAAATAATACCCAGGAAGAGTTCATTGAGCTACTCAGGTCAGATCACACCATTTACAGAACTCTCCTCCAGGGAGTTCCAGGGCCATTTTCAGACAGAAATACCCATCTGTGAAGTCATCTTTTCACCAACAATCTTCAGTAAACCCCAAACCCTATTTTCTTTCAGCCTGTCCTCTGGTCTAGGATGTTGGTACTGATAACATTCTGCATTGTCCAGTGCAGGGTGCTGGTTATTTTCCTTGTCCCAGCAAACCTGGGTACTGTTCAGCCAGCTGGAGGAGGTCTGCCAGGTCGCTTCAGACACACTTACACAGTACAAGGGAGCAAAATACTGCCATTTCAAAATGCTATGACAGGATTAAATTCTGGCAGGTTACCCCTTGATTTTCTTTGCCAGTCCTCTCATTTGACAAATAGATTCATAGACTTCATGTGCAGGCAGTTGTGATCACTTGGTCTACAATGGATATGATTTCCTCAGATGCTGAGTCAAAGCATGTTTTCCAGAAGGATATCTAATCTCATTTTACTGATTCAGAACCAGAGTGCATCTATTGCCTTTCCTGATAAATTGTTAATTACATTTACTGTCTCTGTTTCAAGGTTGAATGTGCATATCTTGTTATACTTTGTTGTAAGACTGAAAGTTTACCTTTGTTTCCCTTGATCAGATTTAATTTTAAGGTAGAAATAAATATCTCTATATGGCAATCAATCACCTTGTAACCTCTGCTTTGATTAGCTGAAAAAATTGAGTCCCTACCCCATGTTTCTTTTTCTAATTACTCTTTGAGTGTGGTCAAAAGACACTGTCCCAGTAGAACCATTAAATTGTATTTGATTGGAAGGGACCTTTTAAATCATCTATTTCCACCTCCTCCTGTCATGGGCAGGGACACCTTCCACTAGACCAGGTTGCTCAAAGGCTCGTCTGACCTGACCTCAAACACTTCCGGTGATGGCTCATCCATAACTTCTCTGGGCAACCTGTTCCCACCAGCCTCACCAGCCTTACAGTAAAGAATTTATTCCTAATATATGGTCTAAATTTATACACTTTCAGTTTCAAGCCATTTCCTATCACTGCATGTTGCAAAAAGTCCCTAATTTTTCTAGCCACCCCCTATCCCAACATTTTCAGCCTGTTTTCAAAGAAGAGGTGTTTCATCCCTCTGATCATCTTCCTGGCCTCCTCTGGACTAACTCCAACTGCCCCATGTCCTTATGTTGGGGACTCTGGAGGTGGGTGCAGCAATCCAAATGGGGTCTCATGAGAGTGAAATAGTGAGTGATAACATCCCTTTTGATGTATAGCAGTAGTGTCATTAGTTGTCTTCAAAGGAATATTCTTTACCTACACTCCCCTTTTTGTTTATCCAGAAGCTGCACTAGCAATGTTGAGGTATTCAAATATATATACCACTGTGCCTTCTGAATGACTGTTTTTAAAAATAGGGTTTTCATTACTTACCTAGAACATTCATTCCTCGTCATTGGATCAATTAACTTACCTTCAGCTGTTTGAAAGCATGCTTGTTTGGAGAGGAACAATTTAACTGAACAACACAGATCACTCTGTATTGGTAACCTCTCCTTTTATTTACTGTCCTGACCATCTTAATTCTAGTTATAAATTCATACAGACAAGGTTTTATATTGTCTGCATTCTTGATAAAATTATTGAATAGTGCTTGTCAAAGAACCTGTACCTTGAGATAAGTGCCCAAAAACTGATGAATTTTAATGAACAACTATGTTTGGGAGAGCCTTAGTCTTTCTAATTTACATGTAATGCAGATTTTTAATCAAGCTTCAAGAGTAACTAGATCAAATATTCTGACAAATGTCAGATTTACTGTCTTTTTCTTATCAGTGGTTTGAACAAAAAGGTAAACATGTACATGCAATGCACCTTTTTTTTTGTATAGACATTTTCAGTTTATTGTCCCTTCACATGATTACTGAAAAGGTAACATAATGTAGTATCAACAGTTCTCAGGTCATTTGGATTAGAGTTGACTAGCAGATCTCAAAAGATAAAAAGGAAAGTGGAATCTTTGCTGAATAACTGGGTTTCTAGTTGGGTTCTAGGTTGACCAGAAATAAAGTTTATATCAATCAATATTCATATAAATGAGCTAGAGTTAGGTATGAAAATAATCAAAATATGGTAAGATCTGTGAGGGATTGAATTGATATGAAAGCTAATGATTAAGCAAGACCAGTTACAGAATGTGATCTAGTATACCTGTTGAAGTTGTCCATTGAAAAGTTAATTTAAATGCTATCAAACAAAAATACTGTGGTGAGCTACATAGTGGAAGAACTTGCTGACTGGAAGAGTAGTAAAGCCTTTGTATGCATTAAAAGGTAACAAAGTGGATGCTATGCCAACTGGGAGACTGATACTGGAACAAAGTTTTTCAGCCAGTATCTACATATTTAAAGATTTCTTAAAGCTTTAAAATCTTCATGCCGTACAGGAAATAAAAATGAGGTGCAGTAAAATAGTATGATTTGTTTAATATAATGTATTAATCCATTAATCCATCTGTAAAACTGGGAAGAGTAGCTTGTGAAATTTCTGTTTTGTTGCACTTTCACAGTCCTAGCTTCTCTCCATTGATGTGTCTGCCCATCTTCAGACAGCTCAGAATCAAGAATGGACTATTAGAAGATAAGGAATGCCAAAGGAGGCTCTAATGTTAAATCCTGTCTCTTACTGGTTCTTGCAGATCAACTCTAAATATCTTTCCTGAATTTAAAGTTGCAAAGCAGGTGTCTTTATATTGATGTATCTGGGATCATTGACTTATTCCTGATTAACTGGGAGATCATGCTCAGGTATACAGAATGTCCCTTGCAACTCTGGTGTGGTCTATTAATCTCCTGAACTGAGACTGATTGCTACTAGAAATGAAATCTCCTAAAGTTCTCTGTGTGGAGGTTATTTCATAGGAAAATGCATCAAGCAGAACTGAATTGTTTTGCATCTCATGGTAAATGTGAGATGTATTAAGATAATTTAAAATTTCTTTTTTGTTCTGCTCACTGCACTTTCATGGATTTATTAAATGTATCTATAGATTCTCAATCTGTCATTTCTTTTACATGTTATATGCTTGTTAATTTAATAATGAAGTGGAAGGTTGATTAATTACACTGCAACTAATGTAACAATTCCATTTTTAAAGTACTTTTAACAATTTCCTTTTTATGGTTTCGAACGAAGTCTTTGTAACAAAGTCAGCCTTATAAAACTCTCATCCCCTGTTAAATTAGTTTATCATAGGGTTATACCCAGTTGACCAAGTACTATCTCCATAAATCTAATTAACAGTTTAGGCCTTTTTCTATGCCAGTGCCTTTGTATTTTCCTTCAGAAATTGTCCTGCGTGTTTCCAAATATCTTCCTCAAAAAGATTTTTCTTTAAAAGCCTTAAAAAGATTAACTTGATCAATCTTGCTAAGTATCTCAAGATTTTCTCTCACCATTCAACTCCAATAACTCATGAGTCTGGGTTTTCTATCATTATCATTATACAAAATTAATCAGAATTTAATTTTGTATACAGTACAGAAACCAGCACAGAATTAAAAAAAAATTATTTGCTTCCTGCTGCATGGGAGCCTTGTATTTAAATCAAGAAGTGGGGAAAAAAATAAACCCTTAAGGTAGAGTGGTCATATTTTTCTAGTACAGAAATTGCTATGTTAATTCCTCTCACTTAAGTTGTGGCCTAATGGCTCATTGGTAGCTGCAGCTTGTGTTGCAGAATTCATTTCATTCTGAGATGTGTTGTTAGCTGCTCAGAAGCATAAGGGATGACTGCTAAAGAAGAGAAAAGACTGGGGGCTCTATTCACACCACCTAATTTGTTTGCAATAACATTTGTCTAAGGATTTTAAATCTGCATAATCATGTGCTTAGGTTACAAAAAAACATCCCCCCCAAGAAAAAGCCAGACACAGAACCTTATTAGGGCATGATTCACCTTATCCTAGCAGCAATGTGACAAGCTGCTGATGATCCAGATTCAGGGTTTATAAAAATGAAAGCTGACCATGAACACCTGAGAAAACCTTCATATTCCTGAGAATAAAATTCCTGTCATCAGATATAAATATCCACAATGCACCTGCCTGTTTCAGTCCACTTTGCAGTTTGCAGACAAAAATAAGCACCTCAAGGACATAAGCCCTTTTAATTCTGAGGTGGGCAGGTAGGTAAGAAGGTAAAACTAGGCAGGTGAATTTCTGCAGATGGTGGAAATAAATATGAGATAAATCATACCTCATTCATTCTATAGGTCACATAGACCTATCTTTGAAAAGCTGAAGCTGTGTTTATGACATCTGTAGTATATTCTGACATAAATTTATAGCGTTTTATCATAAGGAAAAACAGACAAAACCAGCATTCAGACCTCAGTTCCATGTTGGAATTCAGCTTGTCTCAAGGCAATTATTCAAGATAGGAGAGATCATTGTAATTGCCACATTTTAAGTAAAAAATATATAAGGACATGTGCAGTATCCATGATTTATATCATGCACCAAATTAAAAAAAAAAAAATAAAAATCTAGGTTACAATATCTCTTCAGCAGCTGCTTTGCAGGAAGGATTTTGCTTGTTACTTGACATTATTTCTTCAGGTGATAGAACAATTTAGTGTACTATTTGCTATTCCCAAAACACCAGATCATAGTCAGGCACTCAGTCTTTAAATATAATAACAGTGCATTGTATTTTTTTGAACTTCACATTTGCAGAAAAACAGTGACAGCTCACACTCACTGCCTGATTCTTACATACATTCCCTAGTTCCCTGTTTGTTCTCATGCTTCCTTTTTTGGTTGCTGTCTGACAACAGAGTTATGAACAGGACTTAGTCCAATTGATTGGTTCAAGGCTACACCTCTCTTCTACCAAAAAGATTAGGTAATACATGGGGAAACATTTGGATTTTTTCCCTTATATATTTACTGAATCTGCTACAAACACTGTGAATTTTATGCTGGTAATTGATCACTAGAATGGTACTTGACTGGTGAAGAAAAAGAAAGAGAAAAAGAGGAAAAAAAACCAAAACAGTGAACTTCGTATCCTTCTGAAAGGCTGGTTATAATTTCATATCCCTCTGTTACCTTGAAACAGCACGACAGCTCTGAAGGAATATATTAAGCTCCACAGTTTAGATTCCGTTGTATGAATGCAACTTCTTCTAATACCAAAGTGAGCTATGGAACTGAGTCAGGAAAAGGTTATGTTTTTTAAAAAAATCTGGTCATTATTATTATTATTATTATTATTATTATTATTATTATTATTATTATTATTATTATTATTACTACTACTACTATTATTGTAATTGTAATTGTTGTTGTTGTTGTAGATCACAGAATTCTAACATCCTCCAGCTCTAATATCTACTGTACATATTTTATAATGAAATAATAAATTCAGTTTTTTCACAGATAAATGAATATTATGTCCCTTCTGGGACTAAACTGTTCCTGTTAGTGAATAAAAAAAAGGAAAAAAAAAAAGGAAAAAAAGGGATTTAAAGGCAGCTAAAACTAGCAAGAGCTAAGAAAAGAACTCATCAGCTTCCAGCCTGGTATTTCAAAACTCAATGCCAATATGCAAAATCTACAATTCTGAAAAAAAATCTATCAAAAAAAAATTAAACTTGCAATTTAGTTTGCCTGGGGTAAGAGAGTGACGTTTTCCAGCTAAACATATATTTTTATGGGAAACAACATCAATTACGTCTCGTGTTAAAATGTACCAAAATAAACAGTTCAGATCCTACCAATGTTTTCTATCTCAAAATGCACAGAAGTTTAAGCAATTATTCTTGTCCAATTTTTAGCAAGGCTTATTCTGTCTCAAGATCCACATTGTCGTGCACCAACAACTTTCCCCATGCCCAAGGAGGTGCCTGCTGCTCAGAGCTGGGCCTGCCCTGCTGCCCTGTGCCTGCCCTGCTCCTGCCACCCAGGCAGCTACTGGTCCTTGCTGCACCCTGATATCTCCTTTGTAGGACCTAAATCTCATTTTCCTGCTGAAAGGGACCCTTATGCTGTTCATGCAGCTGCACGCTGAAGCTCCCCTTTCCCTCTGACCTTGTCTGGTCAGTGTGCACTTCATTGCTGCCTTGTGTTCCATCTGACTTTGCAATCCCCAACTACTGATGGTTCCACTTCCAAAACAGAATTAAATGCCTTGCACTTAAACTGCTAATTGCCTAGTAATGGAACCTTTAATCATCAGGTGATTAAAATTTTAATCACTAAAAGCCTGAGGAAATCCACTACATAATGCTGAAGATCAATTTCTAATTTTTTTTAAACATATGCTGCCAGTGCAAATTGCCTTATGTTGTAGAGATGAACAGTACAGTATGTGAAATGCGAAGTTCTTCAATACATCCTGTGCTGAAAGAAAGGTTGGAAAAAATTGAAGAGTGCAGCTGTAACTGTGAAATATATTTAATGTTCGATTAATTTATAAGGGGATTTTCTTTTTAAGCTTGTTTCGAAGTCATTTGGAAAAAAATATGTTCCTGTGTTAACTTTCCAGAAATTAAAAACAGATTCATGAAATCTGCTTCTCCAATCAAATGGTAGATAAGATCTAAAAATACAGATTAAAAAATATCTAGAAGGAACTGTAACTGTTTTGCCATATTTAATAAGAAATAGTAGCTATTGTGCACACAAATCAAATCTCTTCATACTAAAATTTTGCAATGAAGTTTAGCACATGGCTTGCAAATTAATGTGCTAGACAGTAATGACACTACTAGTTCATTGAGCCACAAATGAAGAAGGATTCACCAGGCAGAGGAAGCCATCTGCTACAATCTACTGTAGCCACTTAAAAAAAAAAGTCTATATTTGAAAAGTTCCCTATGCTCAAAGAGGTCTGTATGTACCAGATTTTGGGATTTCATAACCACCCATTAGGTGGCACAGAGCAGTGGGAAATCCACAGCCTAAGGGAATGGATTTACAAAGCTGTGTTTAGGAGCAAGACAGGTATCTCTGAGGATTTACAACATTTTTTCACAACTGTTTGTTTGATGATGCATTAATCATTTGTGGTTACATTATACTGGTAGCAAGCAAATACAAAACACGCATCAGAAAGGCAGCATCTGACCTTAGGCAACCACAGCTGCTACGAGGCAAAGGAGGAGCTTGTCTGCATTTCTGAACCTCTCCAAATTCCTTGAATTTCCTTATTCTACTGTTTCACAGATTTTCAGGATTAGAGACTGCCATTTCTTGTGTTTGTCCTGTTTGTCCTCTGCATTTCTAGCAAAACAAATGCTTCATGTACTTTTTGTTGCCATGCCCTGGACTCACAAGCAGACCAGGCAATTAATCTGCTAGGAGTCCTGTTAAGCATCATACAATTCAGGGTGAATATAAAGGCATGTAAGGGACATAATGGCTTTGGAGGCTCACAAACATTTTTAATGTTTCAGCATACTGCTCTATTGCTTCTGTATTGTTTAAAGCATTTTCAATCTTTCAGATGAAGTGCATGATGGTGATTCTTTACCTCCCTGATAATAAAGAAATATCAGGAAATAGAAAGGAATTAATGGAGCTGAAAAAAATGGTTTATTATGGGTAATGGGCAGGTTTGTGAAGACAAATATTCAAAACTTACAAGGCACAGCCTCACACATCTCAAAAATAAAAATCAACTTAAACTGATTCTGAAAAGCAATTGAAGTGCATACTTTTCATCTGTAAGAAACAGAATAATTTTAAAACCAAAAGAACTAGTGAAATGAGTTACATGTATGTTTATGTTACAATTTATTGTATTCTTAACCCCCAAATTAGTTTAGATTGGAAGGAGAAAAATTCTCAAATAAAACCAAACAATATTTTTTTAAATTTGTAATAGTGTCACTGTTGGACAAGAAATGAGTCACAGGGATGCAGTTTGAGGTGTGGTGAAAGAAGGAGCAAACTTTATTTTTTATTTCAGTATGTACAGGTTTCTGACCACGACCAGGGATTGGATAGTTAGGTTAACACCTTCCCAAGTGCACTGGCTGTGAGAGATGTCCATCAAAAGGCACATCTTTAATGGAATGTATAAACATTTATGTTTTAGTTACTTTCTTGGGAAAAATGGCTAGAACTTGTAGAAAAATAATATTGAGGACCTAATTCTCAGGGTGACATAATAGTCTTCTATTGAAGGTACTATAGGCACTGCTGCTTAATTTACAACTACTTTTATATTTGCCTTCAAATTATCTTCGTATATTAATGGTTTATCAGTGATTGGAGACATCTCCTGACTAAATTCCATTCTACTCTGGTCCATTTGTAAAGGTCAGCTAAGCAATGAATCAATGCAGTACTAGAAGGGGGCAGTTCTCTTGAGACTGGAGATATCAGAAGGGCTGACAAACTAGAGCTTTGCAAAATCAGTTCAATACAAGGGACACGTGGCAAACCCAGGCCTCCTACGCTCAGCTGGTCGTATCACACTGATATCAAGGGAGTTGAAGCTGTTTACATGAGGTTTGAATTAGACTCAACACAACAGTTGTCTGGGATACAAATTCCTCCAAATAAATGGAGTTATACTGAGGATCAGTCTGGCCATATTGCTTAGAATTTCAGGCTACTTGCCTGATTGTTTGTGTCACAGCTGTGGAGAGTCATAGACTGAAATATAATAGAACCTCATTCTTTGTGGGTCTGGCCATAGAATTTATACCTCTAGCACCTTCTTTGTTTTCTTTTATAAAAATCCCTGGGGTTAATTTCTTTGAAGAATAAATAAGTATTCTAAATTGTTGTCTCACTTATGACCTGCTTACTTTCACTAGATTGGGTTCAAAGAAATAAGCTGAAAAGTAAAGATAAATATATTCTTTGCTGAAAAACACTATTTAAAAAGATACAGATAATTCTATAAAAAATAGATGATAACTATAAAACAATATGTGTTGGAGGCTAAGGACTGGTTTAGATACAGCATTTGACATCAAACTCCTTGAAACATTAGGCATGAAAAGTGCATCTGGTACTTAAGTCTAAGTCCTCAATGAGTAACTTTATTTATTATTTTCTTTACCAAATGTTTTCAGCTTGCTTCTGAAGCCAAGTTCTATACTGTTCTAACTGCACAGCTAACACTTTTGTCCCTCTTTTCCATTTTTTATAAAATTTCCTATATAGTTTTCTGAATTCTGATGTCTCATTATGTATGAAATGAAGGTGCCTAAGTGCCTTCCTGCCTCTGAAACATTTGAAAATATTGCACACAGGCATCTTTATTATTGGAATTGCCTCCTTCATCCTCTAGAAGCACCCTTCTTAAGAGCTTTTTACTACATTTTGTATTATACTCTATTTTTATAATGGTCTGGATGTACTCTTGGCTGATTTCTGGCTTTTCTTTTATTAAGGATTGAAGTTGTATTTGGTGTCTGCCTTTTTTAGTTCCAGATTTTTGCTTTGCAGCCCAAATATTCTTTCTGGTTTTCATCTGCTTTAGCATGCCCTTGATTCTCCCAACCACTCTGTTTGGTGCTCTGACCTAATTTCTTCTTAAGCCCTTCCCTGTTTGAGAAAACTGTGCTGTTTGCAAATTCTTTTTATTTTTTTTCATCACTTGGCTGCCACAGATTTATCTAGAACTATGTGCATATTTTGTATATCACTGTTCATAATTTCACTTGTTCTTGAAATTCTAATAGAAATGTAACAACCTGCCTTTCTTTTTTTCCCCCTGAAGTTGTGGCATTCTTTCCTCCTTCATCTTTTTTTTTTGTCTCACTCTTTACACTGCTTTAGATTGTCCCTCCTGAGGATCTTGTTTATTAGTGCCAGCTATGTTATCTTGATTTTAATCACACTACACTTACCTAGTAGTTCCTGATTTCTGACTGAACCAGCAGCTTCCATCAGTAATTTCATTCCACTCCCCTGATGCACACTTCCTTTTCCTCTATGGGAATTGACAAAATGCTGGGCAATCAGACCTTTTACCAGTCAGACTTCAAACTGAAACTACCTAATCTAACTTTAATGGTTGAAGTGTGTGTGTGTGTGTAGGGGGTGACCAAAATGGTTTTGTTTTTCCAATCCATCACTATCTTAGTTACTCAGCAAGGCTCTTAAGGCACTACCATACTGTCACCTGAGAGAAAACTGGGTCAATACTCAGGTTTACAAAATGTGCAAGCTGACAATATTAAGTATATTTAGTATTGTGTGATTTTCAGCAGAAAAATGAGTGTTCAAAAGAAATGCCCCATTGTGTTGCCAGTATAAACATCAGTAACAATTAGGTATCCAGACAGAACTGACATCAAAAAAATATAATTCTCTTTTCTTTCCTCACCCCAAAAAACCAGAAAAATATTGGTTACTGACATGATTTTAATAGCACCTTCTTTTAATGATGTGCAAATCACCTTCCATTTCGGCTCAAACCAAACATGCAGCCTGACCATGGCTTAAATAATTTAAGGGATTTATTGCTTTTGTGTATGATACTACTATTCTAGTGTCATTTGAAGTGACATAGACCAGAACAAATTAGACAGACATAAGAGTGTCTAAAATCCTATCCTTATTCTGGAAAAAAAGGCAAGGGTCCTCTTATTTTTAAATAAGGGTTTCCTTATTTATTTGAACAAGCTATTCTACTTCACAGTAGTCAATTTCTGCAATGATCATCATAAAATGTAAGTGCAAATAGATATCACTGTTATATGCTATCATAAGCATAGGAAATAATATAGGAAATTTGCAACTGTATAGCTTTTTACATGAAATATTATACCGCAGCAAATGTTATTCTCTTTTTCAAATTTACCATGCATTCCTGGCTATTATGCATCTGTCAAACAACACAGCAATTCTGGATTAGGAAACTGAATGTACTAGGGTATATAAAAATTTAAAACTCTATGTCCTTAAAAAGAAAGAAGCTTTCGCATAGAGGGAAAATTTTCCTATTTCTGAGGGAAGGTGAAGAGCTGGCATGTTCATCTTTACGTTTAACAATAAATTGAAAGGCAGAAAAAGCAGTTTTAATTTCTGTAGTGAAGGATCTGGATGTACAGAAGCCATTCAGAAGCACAGGCAGAACAGTGTGATGGTGATCTGCAGTTGTGGTGAGAGCTTTTGGACCTCTGAGCATACTGCCAGCTGCTTATGCAAATTATCAGGCATTTTTCTCATACCTGTGGGTATCCTCCCTTATGATCTGTCTGTACCAGCTAAAACCATATTCTCCAGGTACCCTGACACACAGCACTGTGTGAAGTGCACATATGCTTCTATCATTAGAGTTAGCAGGGAAATATTCGTGCATATGCATCAACAGTTCACTGCTAATTCAGGTGCAAATCAAAATTAAAATACAATTAATTAGACTTGGAGGAAGACTTTGTTTTGATCTCAGTCCAATACAAATCAGAAATAATTCAGCTGAAGCCAGCAGAGTCAGCCTTATACTGACTCAGTGAGATCAGGCCCAGGTTCATGGTGTCTGCAATAAAAGTTTTTATCTTTTTCTAGCTGACTTTATGGGAGCACTCAATGTTCTTGATTGCCTTACCCAGAGAATAGGGATTTCATTACCTTAAAGTGACAACTGTAAAGATTTTAAAAGCTATCACTGGATATTTGTAGAAGTACACATTTTTCTCCTTTACATTATCTTAGCTACTGATTAATACATATCATGTTATATAATGCAGTCAACAAAGGGAGCTCTGAATGGAGTTTTGCTGTGCCAGCACCTCTGCTGAAGTCAGTATGATTACATTTGCAGAACATACAGCCTTTCCTTCTTCTTTTGTCTGTCTTTTTCTATTTATTTATTTATTTAATTTATTTTTTTTCTTCTGTACTGGGACAAATACCCTACTTATTCCATATCAAACACCAAACCCTTTGTAGTCATCTTGTTTAGGAGTCTTCAATTTTGATTTCCTATCCAGAGATGTAAATATGAATTGAAGAGCACAAAACTGCAAAACATTTACCAGTAGATCATACAACATTGGGAATATATGTTTCCTCTCTTGAGCGTAATTACAAGGTATAGTAAGTGTAACATAGCTCAACCCCACTCAGTCCCACCCACCAGTTTTAATTTGTATTTAGCCTGAGGCTGCACGTGGTCATTTTTTTTTTCAGTACGTGTCAAGGTTTTGCTACTCGGTTACCACCAGGTGGTAGCATTTTAAAACATTGCTTTTATTTTATGAGGGATGCCCTGTACTATTTGGCCTTTTTTTGTGTTTTCTTAAGAGGTTAGTCTTAAGAAGGTTGGCAAGGTTACCTAGTTTAGATCAAATTGTCACGTGAAGAGTACAAGCACGAACCCAAGACAGAGACATGGAAAAGCTTCCATCCAAGGAGAAACCAAGAAGACTGAGATTGTAGGATGTCCCAATTTACATTCTCATAATGCAATAAAAAATATTTCAGCATGAGGAAAATGCAGCAAAAGCAAGTTGAGTAAAAAGAAAAGTTTTTCTTACTTTTAATATGATATTAATTGACAGAAGTGATTTTATTCAACTTCATAAAAGCAAATCTAATTTTTAACATTACTGAGTATATTTACCCAGTATATAAAATACATTATAATAGAGATATACTTTGATACTTCAAGGCAGAATTCTATCCATTAAACCCCTTCATAAGTAAATTTGAAGGATTCCTTGCATCTGCCCTTGGAACCTCGGTGGGGTTTTCTTTTTTTACATGAATTAAAAGTATGGGATTTGGTGAATCTCTTACAAAATTTTTTTATGTCCATTGGAAGGGCTTTGCATTGGTGGCTGATGAGAAGAGATAGAAATTTATTTTCAACCACTACACTGCTGACTCTTCAACTTATGTTTTAGGCTTTGTTTGATGTTTTTTCCTCCTGCCTACACTGTGATCCCAGAGAATAATAAAGCTTTTAGTAATGAAAGAATAATGAACCAGAAATGTGACTAGAAATTTTGCTACTTGGAACACCTTTCCCATCAGCTCTTTCTTGCTTTTTTTCTGATTGCATTTTATCAGTTCTGTCACTCCAACCCCTTTTTTGCTGCTGCTTAGGTACCTTTTCCTTCTACTTTTTTTCTCTTTTTCTTGACATATTCCCATGGCAGTATAGCCATGCTGAGACAGAAGCCATTTAGATAACAAAGGATGAAAAGCAGGCCTCAAGTAAGGAAGTAAAATTCTGATGGTGATAGAAAATCAAAATACATAATTTACACAGGATGTGCAACAGGCAGTACTTGTGCAGAGATAACCACAGATTACAGCCTTGGAGACTAGATCATGTTGTGACTTGCTGGAACATTTCAGATGAGTGCATTGCAATTTGAGAAATTATTATTTTTATTGGTAGATACAATGGTATTACCTGAGAGGATACATGCAACACAAATAAGTAATTACATTTAGTGAAATCTAGCTTATTTTTATTGAATGTTGCTTGTTTTGGCAAAGAAATGGACAGAAACTACCCATGTGCTTTGGCAATTTTTTTGCATTCTTTCTGTTAAAATAATTTCTTCCAGTTTTGAAGACAGCTATCTACTTATTTCCTTGAATTAGCTGGGGAAGAATAGAATACATTTGAAAGAGAAGTAACTGTATATCCCAAGTATCCAGGTTCATCAGAGATGCAGAGCACTGTATCTTAAGAATTTTGTCCCCGCATTTGAACTGTTATGTAAGCTAGAAAGTATTTTGCTCCCACAGCAGAATTTTTCCTTCTTAAAAATAAAATAAGGATTTTACGTGTATGCATGTACTGCAAAGTGTTACATCTTTCTTTCTTTCCCTATCAACTACATTAACTCCAGTGTTAGCAAATTCAAAACTTATTTCATGCATTAATTATAAAAATGTGTAGTTCTTACTCTGCATTAGGATGAAATGGGTTTTGCCCTCTTTAAGTATTTTCTTTCAGTTAGGAAGCAGAATCTTTTATCTAGCGCAGTTGAAGATCCTGCCTTCTATGTTTCTCCCCCTGGACTGGTGGGAATGCAAAAACTATTTTATTTTCAAACTTGTGGAATCCTTAGCCGTTCTTATAAAGAATCAAAAAATAGTGATAGAAGTGCATTAAAACATGTGCATATACATTAAGCCTAATTTAAACTAATGTCCCAACAGGAGAACCAGTATTGTAAACTCAATATTATTTTTATTTCCAAAGATTCACAGAATGGTTTGTGTTGGAAGGAGCCTCAGTTACCATCTGGTTCCAACCCCTCTGTCATGGGCAGGGGCAATTTTCACTAGGCCAGGTTGCTGAGAGAGTTCCCTCCGAGCTGGCCTTGAACACTGCCAGGGATGGGGCACCCACAACTTCTCTGGACAATTTCCAATTTCTATTTTAAGCAAAAGAAAATGATCACTTACACATTTGGCTTGTAGTCCAACATCACTGTTATTTATTACTGGGCTTTCACATTAATTGATCATTGGATATTGAATAATCCTGACAGATGTGGGAAAACACTGTTTTCTAACCAATAGTTATCATCCATATTGAGTGGTCTTAAGATATTTCAGAAACCAGTTTAAGACAGGAGATATGTCTCATTATGTAGCAGATGGTATTAAAAAAAAACCCCAAAATTAAAATTAGGACTAAACCTCAAAAATGTTGATTTTAATATTTGCACTCTGGTATAGGTATTTTTTTTTTTCCCTCTTGGGGTAGATAGAGATCATTTATTATGTAAAATAAGCATCAGAAATTTTCCTTGGTGTTTCAACCCATGTATTAGAGGTAGGTGGCCTTGGCAAATTTTGCTACTGTTGATATAAAACAGAATTCTACTTACAGATACTCTCCTTGAGAATTTATTCAGAGAGATTTGTTGATGTTTTCATGGTTTTTAACTTGCTCCTTGAAAACTAATTAATCAAGTATAATCATCTGGTTGTGTGAAATATTTATAAACTGTAATTTCCATTGCTGGAAATGTTTTCAGCATCTCAGTATTGTCTCTTAATGACAAGAATACAGAGAGAGAGGGTGAGAGAGACCTATGTATAGGGATCATTTAACCTTCTCTTCAAACCAATGAATTTTTCCTATGAATATTATATTTCTACAGAGACTACTTTTGAGATGTTGCTATTTGAGATTTATACCATACTTAGCCTAATTCCGTAGCTTATGCTGTTGGGTATTTTCTTCCCTCCTGAAAGAGGGAGTATAATACACAAAACTGCAAATTCCACAGGAAATTGAGTCCAGGAAGATTTTAATTTATTTTGACCATAAAAGAAAATTCTTACTCTTGCTAGCTGATGCTGGTTCTCAAAATTGTGTTGGTGGTGTTTGAAATCATTATAAAACTAAAGTTTGGAGGTTCCCATTTAGATTTTTACAGTCTGCTTGGATTTTTAGAATAACTGGAATTACCCTGGGATTAAGATAGGCCTCTTTTACCCTGGAAAACTGTTCAGGAAAACAGCCTAGCTTTTGTGGAAGTGCCAGAAATTTGTTGGAGTTAAAAAGCCTTGCCTGTCTGTTGGTGTGAATAAATTTTAGATAAGCAGAGAGACAAGACTGTGAACAGTAAACAATATTGCTTTCATTGGTGCAGGCTAATAGAGGTTGGCCTGTAATGAGAAAATCAGGAAAACAAACATGAAAATGGCAAAATTGAGTGAAACACTGTACAGATCTGCACTGTTTTCAAATGTGTGACAGCATAGGCAAAATGGTGATACTTGAGCTACAGTACAGAGAAAAATACATCCAGGTCTGTTCAACATGGGGGAAGAAGGTTTTTCAGTGATGACTGCTCATTTACATTTGCTAGGTGGTCTGATTTATTGGCTGCAAAATGTCAAAATATGTGTAAGAAGTGTAGCAAAACAAATTAAGTTGTCCAAGAAACCTAGGTGAAAGAGAACTTGCAGAGCTAAAAGAACAATTCTGTTAAGGTCAAACAAAAGCAAAATTGAAATATGTTGTTTATACTGGGTAAAAAACAAGAAGTAGTGGATAGAGATGTAAGTAATTACAGTTTTAGGATTATTTTTGCTCACCTATAAAGAACCAGAGGTTTTGTTTTTACCAAAGGAGAAAGCCAATGTGTTAATAAGTAGTGAAAGAAACTAACAAGCAATGGATTAATTAATTTACTTTAGTTTCCCAGGCTCAGCTGTACACATCAGTTACACTGACTTACTGAATGACTTTTTGTCCATAATGACAATTTAATAAATCAAACAAAGCAAAATGTCAAGATTTTAGTGCTATCTAGATATTTTTTTAAGTTTCAGTGGATTTTTTTTCTTGTGCAGGATAATTTATTTAGTGTCAGTACCCTATATTTTTATATTAACTTTCAATCATCTTTGTATACAAGCTCCACTAATCATGATCCGATGGAAATACTTAGGCAGGACAACCAGGAATTCCTTAAGTAGGGATTGCTTGTGGTAGAAGCTCAATCTCTGAGTAAACAATTCATTTAGTATAGAAAATTAATTTTTTAATATAATTGTAATATACAGGCAGCAATTGAAGTCATTGTTACCACACATTCCTCAGAGCCAAGGACAGTAGTGTCACACTGGTGGGTGCAGGTGAGTCCTTGGTAACAGTGCAAATGACTGTCCTGGCATAGTTGGAACCTTTTCTCAAAAATCTGCTGTGCCAGTCAACAGATGAGCAGTTGTTGTCAGACTCAGCCCACCGTGTAAAACTTCTGCCTAAAAAAATTCAAATTAAAAATATTCTGGTAACAGCCTTTGCTCTCTATGAATGCTTAGATATATTGTTACAAGTCTGGAAGAAAGCTCACTGAATCACAGGAAAGATTCCTATGGGCTTTAGTGGGCATTTGATCAGGCTTTTAATGAAATAATTTGGTTTATGATTTTTAGCAAACCTCATCTACAAATAAAACTGCATCAGCATCTCATATTAGTTAAGTACCTTTATATATGAGATTAATGTCTCTGTTAATTTCAATCACTAGATGACAAAAGGATTCCCAAGTAATGTTGCTATAGATTCATGTACCTTTTGACTGGAAACTCTTTGTCTGTCCAAATCAAACTCTCTTAATATCACACTTGTTTTACAGTCATATTTTCAACTCTGTCTGAACATTTAATTTTTTCTAGTAATTTTATTAGTAGTGCTTTGAAGGTGTATATTAATTTGTCTTACGATTGAAGGCAAAAATCAGATAATTTTTTCAATCTTCTGTTCAGGACCTCAATTCAGGACAAAATATAAACATATATTATTGATTTCTAAAATTTCTGCATATGTCATTTCCAAAAAATGACATGAAATAGCTTTGATTTTTTGTCAGGTAGAAGGGAATGAAATTGCTTTAAAATAATAAAGCTACACCAATACATATGCAATACATCCAAATGTAGACATTATATCAAGATCTGTTTGTAGATGGAGCTTTAAATTCTGGGAAAAAAGTTACAAAGCAAAACATGGGGGAAAGTGATCTCCTGTGTGTACCCATCTGAGATAGATAAAACTATTTTTATTTTACATTAAGTTTTACAAATTGTTCACTTTCTCAATCTTAAAACTATTTTGGATGAACAAATAACAAAATATTAATACCTCACAACACATATACTTTCAATATGACTTTCTAAGTACATTATTTTTTTCTATTACAACATGGATGATTCAAGGAGGATTTTACAATTTAAAAAATATCTTTCAATCCTACAACAAAACGCTTACAAAGTATTTCATTGTATATGTATGAATTAAAAGAGATAGGAAAATGTTCCTTGTGGATTTGATATGAAAATCAGAATCAACCAGCCCTAACAGCTGCAGAGCAAAATGCTCAAAAATAAATGAAGATCTATGTTAAAATTACCTTTTCAATCATTAGTCTTGAGCATATTGATTCAATATTTTTTCTGTGTTCTTTATATTTGTATTTCTATCATGTACTTCTATCATTTCTATTATGTGGTATCTTTACATTGGTCCTTAGTGCACGCATTGAAAGGGGCAGTGATGAACTGTTTCTTCATCCCTCATTAAGAAAATCTTTGTTGCATTTACACGTTACTGGCCTTATCCTCAATAAATATAAACACTGAACAATTATAAGTGTGATATTTTGTAATTTACTCCTTCAGATATTTTTTTCTTTCTATTTGTTACATGAAATGGGATTAAACAAGGGTAGGAAATAAGTGAGACTATGATCCTGCAATTATCTTCTTCCCCAGTACATTGGTTCTTTGAGGAAGTTTTGCCTTTAGGGAGGTCTTTATCTTTGGAATACCTTAAGAACAAGCTTGAAAGCTTTCAGAATTTGTGGGAAATTTACAAGAATAACATCAAAAGAAGACATGTTGTAGAATGCTGGAGATGTTCTGAGTGAGACAACTACAGAAAAGAGGTGGCTGGAGAGACAAAGTCTGTAGGCATATTTAGATTTTGTCAGCAGTGTAATATGCAGTAGGACAGTTTAACTGAGTTGGGTTCTCCCCCTCAAAAAACAACCAAACAAAAATCTCAAACCAAAACATGCCAAAAAAATCCCACAATAAAAATGCTGAATGGATTCTCTGGGAAAAAAAAAATATATATTTGTGAAGGTGGGCAGGAAGGGAGTGTACATTTACTTTGGTGTGGCAGATGCAAACCTAGTTTTATGGAAAATCTTAGAGGAAGGGATGGGGTGTATTGTCTCACCTCAGAAACAACTCAGTTTATTCAGTAGAAGAGAAGCTGCAGAGTAGTAGCAGGAGGAGAGCCAGCATCTCAACAGGATGTCTCTGGAAGGGAGCAGAGCTGTAAGGGCTAAGGTGAGCAAAGTCAAAGATGATACTTGGAGAAAAAGGCAAGAAGACAATAATCCATAAATGTGAGGAGTTGGACTGGTGTCTGTGCTGTGCAGGAGGCTGCAAGAGCTGCTTCAGTGGAAAACAGTGCTGCTGCGAAGGGAGAAGCTGGTAAGGACAGTGGGCAGAAGTAAGACATGCTTTCAAGCCTACTATTTAGCCTGTCAGTCATATCAGAAACAAGCTTTCTCTGTGAAAAGAGGTCTCTAATAGCCAGTGCTTTGTGTGATGGAAGAAGACACAACCTTAGATGTTAGAATCACTTGAAGCCCTCTCTTCAGAAAATAGCTGTTTGAACAGCTACTTTGGCATAGCTATTGGTGTCAGGCAGCCTCATGAGAAAACTGTATCCTTGGCCAGTTGTGAAATCTGAGGAAAGAACTTTTCTTCTGGACAGGATCCAGTGGAAGTGAGAAGAGACTGGGTCTCTGAGAAGAGACGGGTATCTGTTTGTCTCTGCGGTGGTTAGAAAGGGAAAACAAGAGAAGAGCCTTCTCTTTTCTACAAGAAGAAAAAACAACAAACAAAACTTTATTTTCACTTGGGAAAAAAGGTGCTAGACAAAATTGGGATCCTTGGTTACATATAATCAAGTTATTTGTATTAGTATTTTGTTATAACTTGCAAAATTTCACTTGGGTTGTAGCCAATTATATTGTCAGATAAGAATGCATTTGTGTGCACATTTTTTTTGGATTTGAAGTCTGTTTCATTAACTCTTAATATTGCTGATAATAGACTAATTCTGACTAATTCTTACAAAGATGAGTATTTTACAGTGCAGACTGAAATGCAGATTTCAGTAAGTCAATGAGATGTGTCAGTGACAGAGTGGCTGTAAAGCAGCAATTCAGAAGCTTGTTTTGCCCTCCACCTGCAAAAGAGAATCCAATTACCTTCATCCATAAAAGCTCAAATGGACACAGACATTTCCAACTTAAGTCACCTAAGCTGCAGGGAAAGATGCATTTCAAACTCAGCAGTAAAGGTCAGATCTTTCATGATGTATGTTTGTAAAATTTTTGTCTTTCATAGGTTCCTCAGTCTTCACATTGACAATACAACCAGTCTATATTCCTTCTTTTTTTCTATCTGAAACATGTCCTTAATTTTCAAATTGTTGCCATATGGAAGTTAGGTGAGTCTGAATGGCTTTCAGAGCTCACACCTCTTCTCTCTAAATCTTTAGGCCCTAAATGATCTAAGACAGAACACTGTGGTTGGCTGGTGATGGAAGATATAATTTTCTTCTGTCTAAATATGTTCACTGACATTTTGAAGATACTCAAATAGTCCTCTAGGATGCAAATGTTCAATGAGCTTTAGAAAGAAACATATATAGTTTAATATATAAAATATTTAATTTTCAGAATTACGAAAGGATTGGTCAAGTTACTTCAGCTAGGTAGAGACCCAGATGACTAAAATCATATTTGGAGCAGAGCAATATGTTGCCCGTGTCACCTTCATCATAGCCAAGACTTCTATTCTAAAAATGGAGAAGCCACTTGTGTTGACTTTGTATTTGTCCCTGGACAAATGTCCCTATCCTCTGGCTCCTGCCTGGAGCATTCCCAGATGCCCAGTGCCTTTGCAGGCTCTTTGGTCTGATATGCCAACATGAAACCCTGTCAGCATTTTTCTCAGCTGGAGCAAGCAGGTAGAGAACAAAAATTCTGGTTCGTGCTGTTCTGAATTTTGATGTGACTTCAGAAGTGTGGAACACTAGACCTGAAGTCTGGAATTTAGAAATACCATCAAAATGTTTAATCAGTAGAATTTGTTTCAAGGTTAAAACACCTATAGTTAGAGGTCAAGTTCTCTGCTTATGTGTTGCCATGCTGGGTAGCTCAACCCCTCCTTACAGCTGGGAGTCAACATAATAGATTGAGAAGAGACTTGTAAGCAATTCAACTGACCATATCCAGCCTCACATCTGATTTGTGCACCAGAAGGTCACAGCCCTTCCAGAAGGCTGCTGTTGTAGCCCTGGCAGAAGTGCCTGATAATATTGGCCATGCTGGTGGATGCTTGTATTTGAGCAATGAAATGTCACAGTGGTTATGTTTAGAGAGAGCTGAATTGCAGTTTAGGTTCCACTGACTACATTAACCAGTGATTTAATTTAACTTCATGGACACCTATGGAAATTTGGGATACCATAGGGTGCCCTGGTAAGTGTGACATAGGAAAAATGTGGGATTCATCCCCTTTAAGGAAGGTAAGAAGAGCCTGCACAGGAGAACCTAGGTCAAGTGAAATCTCACTGAACAATCACAGTGTCCCTCAGATTTCACTAGTGGGAGACACCTATGCAGAAATCAATGTGTTGACAGCTGAATTTGAATGGAATTTTTCCTCTTGTCTCACACTTTTTATAACATGAATAAATTTGGGCATGATTTGAAACTCATCTTCATAACTTTTCTCCACACTGTAATGTTTTCTCTAGAAAGAAATGAACCTGTTAAAAGTGTTCTGGTTGTAGAACAGTCCTTCATTTATGGGTAGCATGACATTAGGAAAAAGATTTTGTGATCTTTTTTTGAAGCAATATTTTCAAGATATTTGGGCATAAGATAATTATGTACGCAGAATATATTTGTATTTCTAAGACTAAGTAAGCTATCCTGGCCTCCTTCCATAGTCAATATAAAGAAATAAATGCAGAAGGAGAATCATTTCACTGTAAAAGAAGCTTATGGATTAGGCAAAATTAATCGCTTTCTGGAGGCACCGATATTTCTCTCCTGATTGAAAAAGGACAGAAACTTCACTAGTTTACAGTTAACCTTCTAAAATTCTACATGTCAGAGTTAGGTAAAATAAATCCCAACTTTGCTTTTTCTTCATTAAGAGTAAGACACAATGAGAGGGAAATCTGTGAAGATGGCTTTTTACAGATGGGGAACTCTGTGCCTAGTTCTATTTTAACATTATTTCAAAAGTATATTTAAGAAGAAGTAGGTTCAAAGACCACCTTCACTCTTATATATATATAAATGTTATTAGCAGAAAGAGAAATAAAATGAAATGTTTAAGCTCATTGGTCACATCACTATATCAATTCTAACTTGGATTGGAACCCTGAGGTGGTGTCTCTCCAGCTCCCATAGGGTAGATTTTATAGACAAATATTGAAATCACAGAAACCACTGTCACCACCCTTCACCATCCAGTGAAGAGACAGTGAAATTGAGCTGGGAAAGAATGAGTTATGATACCAAGGAGAGGCTTGATAGACATTGCATTACCATGCCTTTATGGTGACTCTTCTGCTGCTGTTCTTGGTCTCTGAAACAGAGGACATCAATCATCTGTGTTGTCAGCTGAGCTATTGCATCATACTGTGTAAATCAGACTGGGTAAATGCATTTCTTCTTATCCTTAAGCACTTCAAAAACATAATCAGACCACTAACAAGAGGTTGTGCTTCATTTTATTTTGATTTTTATTAGTGGCTCATGGCTGGTACTTAAAAGTAATTTTTCAAAATACATTCTGAAATAATCTCTTCCAAAACCTGATTTCAAAAGGCCACATAATAACCTGCCAGAGTGCTATCTTTGATATCTTCATAAGAATCTGTTTTGAAAATTTTGTGAAGATAGAAAGGGAAAATTCAATTATCAACCATCAATATTAAGTAGCAGCCTCATGCAGGAATATAGTCATATTTGCATATACCTTTAAATATTTTCCCAAATATATCAATAATTAATTGCTAACATCTGGCAGGATCCATCTGGAAATATTCCCTCATTATTTGTTGACTGAATGCTGATTTTGTTCAGCCTTCAGATGCAAGATCATGTGCTGATGGTTTCTCCTGGATATGTAAACACATGAATGTCTGTACATTGACATCAAAAGCCAAGTGTTGCTCAGATATACATATATACATATCATACATTTTATATACATTTTATATATACATATATAAAAACCCAAACAAACCAACACTGCAATCAATATTCCAGATTTGCTCTCAATTAAATGTGAAATAAATATATATTTACTGTTATATTCAAAGAGTTAGTTGTGTTCTTTATTATAAATCATTTTCTTATGAATATATTTTAAGTGAAGGACATCCAATTTGTAATGAAATACCCATTTTCTGCTACACTACCACACAATACTACCATATATTCTGTTATAAATAACAAACTACTGTTTTTGTAGACCAGAGGAAGGCGGTTTCATTTTTCAGTAAACGGCATTATTTCCAGGTAGTAAGAACTTACCTTGGGTAATGAATGTCTGCTAATGATATATTTTCCAATTAAAGGATGATTAATTGCTCATACTCAGTATTCCAGGGAACTGCCTTCCAAACTCACTAACTTCCACAACTCTGGAAACATTTTGATAATAATATTTGGTTTCGTCCCAGCATCTTCTTTCTTGAAAAATAATCTGATTGTAAAAATTATGCAATTATTAATTTAAATTGGAAGAAAATCTTTACTTTGAGGTTTATCAGATATGGAAACAAGTTGTCCAGGGAGGTTGTGTGTGCCCCAAACCTGCCAGCGTTCAAAGCAAAGCTGAATAAAGCCTTTAGCAACCTGGCCTAGTGGGATGGGTCCCTGCACATGACAGGGGGTGGGGACAAGATGATCTCTAAGGTCCATTTAAACCCCTTAACATACTATGTTTCTGTGAAAATATAATTAATATAATTAATAAATAATTAAGTTATGAGATTTTCATTAGTGTCAATTAATGTTTTTACTGAAACCAGATGTTAGAAGTAAGAGGATACTGTATTTTGCAGTCATAGTAATGGTCATCATTTCAGTTACACAGATGTGAAGTGCTTTTGGAAGGTGTTTGACTTGATACCTGATGACATTACAGCACTAAAATAATTCTTGACAATTATAACACAATTAAATGGATTGAAGAAGATTCTCTGACAATTCCCAACCACCTGTACTTGAGGTTTCTCAGGAGTGCTACAGAAAATACTATTAGATGGGTAGTGAATATGATGGAGGTAAATATAAAATTGATGAATATAAAATCTATTTTATTGTTGAAAATAAAATTATATTTTAAAATAATGTTGATGGAATAAAATAAAGTGACAAATGGGAATGAATCTATGTGGCCATACTGAACCAATGCCTGGGAGCCTTCAAACAAAACGTGTTTTAAACTGTCAAACTATATATCTAAGACCAGTGACTGCAGACTTCTGTGGGTTATGGGTTATGTACTTTGGAGAACAATGACTCAGCTACTGTATGACAGTCGTAATGACCACAAAACACAACAAATGCAGCTAAGGTGACATAAAGGCAAAAACAAGGATGCAGACAGGAAGGATTCAGGCAGTCCAGTGATTTAGCAAAATCTACTGCACTGGTGGTGCAAGTAATAGTGTTCAGTGACCAGAATTTTTTAACAAGTTCTTGAGAAATCAGAAAAAGTGTAAAAAGTAATCTGAAAAATTATTTCTGAGTCAGTGACAATTTTTTAAGAGGAGGAAGTTGAAGAACTTTCACACTTGCAGCAGAAGAAATTCCAAAATAGTTATGACAAAATTTTTTTTCTGCAAAGTGTGAGCAATCATTGAAATAGGCTGCCAGGAGAGGTGAAATCTTTGTCTTTCATGGTTTTCAAAACTTAGTTGGACCAATCTGGCCACTATTCATGAAGACACACTTTATAGAGCAGGTGCTTGGACTAAATGAGCTGCAGTGTTTCCTTTCAAATTAAATTCATATATAATTCAGATATTATATAAATTCATTCTTTATTTGTTGTGACTAAAAAACCAAGAGGTGATTGTTGGGGTCAGAGATGCAACATATATACCTTTATCTGTAGTGCCTAACTCTGACACCCAAGAAAGCACTGAGTTTCACACAGCACCATGGAGACAACAGTTAAAGTTAAGTAGAAAAGACTGAAAATGTAAGTGTGTGAATTAGAAGGTTTCTTAAGTCACTGGGTGAATGGGTTGAAGTTTAGAGAGCAGAAGACAAGATGGAGGATTTAGGGTGTTGTCTCTTGTCTTTCTTCTTTCTTCTTCATGTTCTTTTCCTAGGGGGTTTTGGGTGGTAGTAGGTGATTGGGTAGAAAATGCTGCAGTGCAGCACACAGGTGTTGGGTCATTGGATCACTAAGAAAAATAATTTAGTTGGCATCTGTTAATTGGATAAATGGACATATAAAAGACCTTGAAGAAGATCTTTGTTAGCCATTTTACCCCTTTTCTATCATAGTGAACATAGCTCCTTGTACCTTGTAATGCTGATAAGGAAAAAAACAACTGAGACCGAACAAGAGAAAACTGCCTCCCTCTCATCAATCTTCAGTTCAAAGGGAAAAAGAACCTAATCCAAAAGTCCATAACGAGACAGGTGATCTGGTTATTCTTTAAATATCTTTATATGCAGAGAATCGTGTCTGCTAAGTATGTCTTAATTTAACATATAAAGATAAAAGAGAGATGAGACTCAGGGTAGAGAATTGAAATGAAAAATGCTTGACTTTTTAAATTGTAAAGATAATCAGTAGTTACAAAAGCCATAATGGAAAATATTGGATCCTAAGTGTCTTCATATTTTCACAGAAGGAGTGGATTTTCTTTGATTCACAGTATACCTATGCCTCAATCAAACATCAATTATTAGGTTTCAGAGGGAAATAACTGGATGCAAGTTGTAAAATTGTATTATTGTCAATCTGCAAGATATGTTGGGTGACACAAGGGACTTTCTGTCTTCAGAGTTCACGGAACTAAAGACTTTTTATTAAACAGAGTGTGAAGCACAACATAAGGGCTAGAATAGTTTGGAACCCAATAAGCAATGTTCAGAGGGCTATTCAAGTATAAAGAATCCTCAGAATTTCAAGGGGTATGCACCCATACTGCTGTGACCCCAGAGAAGAAAATCAGAAGTCTCTCTCTGTACAAAAGAAATAAAACCTTTACTTACAAAACAGAAGTGCTTTATGGGTAGGACCTGTTTTGCTGTCCCTCGGTGAAAACTTATGAATTTGAGCCATGCTGTAAAATTCTGTACTGATAGGTGTGAAGACTCAAAGAATACACTTCCCAAAGAGGGAAGCTCCCATAAGATAAGGTATGACAACAGGCACAGATAGGAAACAGGAGGGCATTAATTTCAGGCCTAAATGGAAGTGAGAGATTTAGAATTACCAGACAAGAATCCTCTGTGCATACTCTGGGAGAAGGAGAGGCACAACAGGAGGGAGAGGAGATGAGGCCTGGTGAGGCAGATCTGGGTGGTTAGACAACAATTTCTGCCATAACAAACTGTGAGGAAAGGAAGCAGCTCTCACACATGCCTTTCACACAGGACACACATGCCATCCCAAGTTGTGGGTACAGCAAGTGCTCCTTGTGGATAGCCAGGACTTGGGCTGTATAGAAGTGGTACCTCCAGAAGAATATGTGGGGGAGCCCCACCACTGAGAGGACCAGAAGAAGGAATCCATGTGGTGGTTATATCTTTTGCCTAATTTCTCCCTCATTCTCTTTTTCCTCTTCCCTCCACCCTGCTCCCCTTCTTATTTTTCTCTCTCTGTCTCTCTCTTTTACTGCTAAATAGAATCTGTATTATTGCCTTGGGAATATGGTCTCATTTGCACCTTAATTCAGGCAGAGGCATCCCTTAATAATCAGACACTAGCACTATTTCAGTGTGCCATAAGATTATTTTGCTGTCAAAAGTGGGATCCTAACAATGATCCCGATACAAACATATAAGGGATTGTCATAAAGAATAAGCATTCCCAGAGAGCAGCATTTTCAAAGCCTCACCCTTTATCCCCTCCATAGTGCTAGACTTCCAAGCATTGACTTTTTTCATTCCAGACTCAAAATCCCACTATGTTTTAATGTGGCTTCTGAGAGCTTTTCTCATGAATCAACAGGAAGTTTGTTTCCCTGAACACTTTTGGAAACAGAATTTCATTTTTGACTCGTGTTTGTAGATAACAAATAAGAGAGAAAAGATGATGTGATTCAATGTCTTTCAGAGATATTTGAAGTCTTATTTGTTTGGCACATCTTGAATTTTTTCTGTAGGAAACAGCATTTTTGTTTGTAAACAGATAGTACTGACATGACTTCTGAAGAAGCATAACATAATATTGTCATGCTACAGTAGCAAAACATACACTTTCTGAGGGTAGAGTCTTTGCATGTATTTAGAGTTATCTCTGTGAAATGTTATTATAAATAATTAAGTTACTATTTTTGCTCTTCTTAGGGACTGGCACCAATTAATTTGACTAGTAACTTCATCCAAAAAAGGGAATTAAACTAATGTCAATGTTTTCTAAAGTATGATTATTAACCTCTGTACTAATTCATTTGGCAAACCAATAGAGTATATGCTGTACTTCAAATATTAATTTTCTTTGAACTTTTTTTAACCAAGTGCTGCCTTTGGGGCTGTGTTTAAAGTTGTAAGGATTGTGTTTGGCTATCTTAATTAAAAGTATTCAATTAACCCAAACAAAGCTGACTCTGAAGGCTAACATTTCCAAAACTCATAAATGATTGCAAAGTAAATAACGATTGAATGAAGAATAATTGATTTTTTTCCCTTGAAATCTTAAATAAAATTTATTTATTTTCTTATTAAATAATTATGCAATAAAATAAATATTTAACTGTTAGAGTGACTTTTGATAATTAAACAGAACAAGAGTATAACACCATGGCAATAGAAGGTATGGGTATCCGTGAAATCTTTCTGAAAATTTTATTTGTAAGGTTTTAAATCTCTTAGAGCTTTTGTACTGCTACAGGGTCAGGTGGTTTATTTGTCGCTATTGGTATTTGGTATTATTTGTAATTATTTATATATACATATATATATATATGTGTATATATATATATATACATATATCATTATTTATAATATTGGTATTATTTTAGTATTTCCTGGACAACTGTCCTGTGTTAAATAACATGCTCTTCAGCACAGCTAGTCCTCTTGTCTGCCCTTCAACACTCAGAATCATAGAGTATTTTGAGCATTTTGAGTTGGAAGGGATCCACGAGGACCATTGAGTCCAGCTCCTGGCCATGCACAGGACAGCCCTAAGAACCACACTGTGTGCTGAAGAGCATTGTACAAATCCTCACTCACAGCACAGGCAGCTCCCATAATTCACTGAAACCTCTTTTCCCACCTCTGAGGCCCAGATGCAAAGATTCCTCACTCTCCTCTTCTACTTCTCACTCTCTTTACACCAGTTTTCCAATCCCATGCTCTAGTAAGGCTTTAATGTACCTTCCTGTATGTGCATATTCACACTGGAAAATTCTTAAGGAATTTTTCCTGATTCAGTAGGAAAGTTAATTGTTCTGAGGTGCAAACTCATTGGGAATGGTTTGTCTGAGGGAAGAACAGGATCAGTAGGCCACAGGAATGTGGATATTTCCTTAGGAGACAGTGAATGTTCCTTAAATTCTTCCTCAACTTCTATATAGAGCTAGAAAGCTTTCTTTGGAAATACTTCCATGTAGAGAGGCTCACCTTCTCCAAAACACAGAAGTCCAGCAGGCAGATCAGAGAGAAGGTCAGAAATAGCAGAAGCAGACTTTTCCTCATTTCTCAAGTCATGTTTTCTTAATCATAGTTTCACAGTCTCATTTTTCTGACTTAAGTTTTAACTGTCCAACAGTCCACACAAGAGTGCAGCTGGTGACACTTAGCTGTACTGGAGTGAGAAATTAGCTGATGATTTGAGGAAATGTTGTGGGCTAATTCTTGTGTGGAGAAAACCGAATAGTGAACTGATTAGGGGATTAACTTTGCAAGATTAATTATAACAAAGAGCCATGAATCTAAGAATATATTGGGATGTGTACTGGTGCCTAAAGCTTGGGGTTTATAGGATGACAGTAAATGGGCAAAAGGAACTCTGAAAAATAGGAAGAAAAAGAAAGTAGTTGAAAAATAATTTTTAATTTTCACTCAGGAAAAAGATTGATTTCACATGAAAATATGTATTTAAAAATCCACTGTATTAATTAGTCAGTGTAAGTCCACATTGGCATGGCTAAATCAGAACTTATAAAAAAAAGTGAAGTATGCATTAGATTAATTTGATTTTCACCATGGCTTTCTTAAAAGAAATACTCTTAATTTTCAGAAATGAGACAAATGCCCAAGATTTAATTGGTGTCTAAAGGGAAGCTGGAACTTAGGTTGCAAAAAGACACCAACTAGAGAAGTGATAAAAAAAGAGACTATGACAGTACTGGGCTATTTGCTGACTAACTTGTGACAGTGTGAGCCAGTAAAGACCCTAATTGCCTTGATATAAGTCCTTTCCAAGGACAGTAACAGTTGTAATGAGAATATACTGTGTTGAACTCAGTTATTTTTCCTTAATATTTTTAAAGTGTACTTTCCAACTGTAATGTTTTTTTTACAGACAGCTGTCTGAAAATGAAATCCTATTTACTGCGACATATTGCCTTCAAAATTCTTCTCCATCAAAGTACTGATTTTGTTGACTCTGTTTGAACTGGTATTCTCTTGCACTCCACACAGTACCTCAGAAATGGTCATGGAGGCTACCTTTTCATTAGGCCCCTTGTTCTGCCTATGCCTTTTTAGCCCTTGTTAACTGAAAAGCCTTTAGGTTTTTTTCTGGGCAAATCATCTCATAACAACTAAATTATGCCTTTAAAATAATGGTTTATTTAAAGGTCTATATAATTGGGGGTGAGAACTTACAAAACTTTGTGCAATTGAAGAAATTGGTTATAAGAAAGTATCTAGCAAGTCTGATTCTGCTCTGTGCTTTGAAAAATCATGCCCTTCCGTATACTGGGAATTATGTTCCTGCAATCTACATGCTGCTGTAAAGAGCAGAATATATTTAGCTACCCTTTTTCTCGAAGAAAAAAAGGTATGTCTTCAGTAAAAACAGGTCAAAAAGAGGTTAGAAGTTACAGCTTTGGGAGGAATATTATGCTAATTCAGACATTAGCCTGGAATTTAATTCTTTCATATCAAAAAAGTGCTTCTTAATTTCTCAGTATCACAGAGCTATCCAGCAAGGGAACAATATTCTGTTCTCTCTTAAAGCTGTTGTCTTAGAAGAAACAGAGGGCTGGTGCTAACATCTTGTAATTATTGTACAGCAAAAAACTACAGGGTAAAGACTCCACCTTGTACTATATGTAATTTATACTCTTCCAGGAAAAATTGCTGTACACTTTGAAATCTCTGCCTTTACATATTTCCAGCTGTCTGCCAGGTGCTGATAGTGAGGCTCAAAGATTTCTGGTAACAGAAACTGAACACTGTAGGTATCGTGCTGGAGTTTCACATCAGGTTTTAAAAAAAAAAAAGCAGCAGCAAATGTGGGTTTAACTAGATTTCATTATGCTTCGTTATGTTTTGCACTTCAATAATCTTTCACAGACCACTCCTCAGTAGAATATAAGCCTTAAATCCATGAGGCATTGGGATGCAATTAGCACTCTTAGAAGGAACTAGAATAAAGAAGATAATGCCATTGGGCCTAGAGGATTAGGATGCACCTAATGCTTTGCCTACTCCATAAATCTTTCTGGGGTGTCATCAAGCTTGCAATTATAGAACATGATTATTTATGCAAAGTTTCATTTCCTGTATTACATTCCAGTCATAAGCAATCATACTAAAATTTTTTGCTATTGTGCAATTCATGCTCCACTACCCTAAAGCGGATACAAATTTACTTTCTATTCTGTTTAGGTAGGAGGACTGAAGCTAAAGTATTAATTGTCTTCTAAGTTGTATCTTCCTGCCCCACAAATTTAATGCATTAGATTGTCATGACTTGGGGCATTTCTGAAAAACAAAAATAACTTTATGGTTTTGGTATAGTCTGTAGACAATAAAATCACAAAGAAGAGAGTTTGGTCTTGCTGTAGCTTCAGGTATGCTGTAAACATTTAATATATTTTAAGGCCCCAGTATTCATTATGAAAACTGCACAGATTATGTTGAAACTCTATAATAAAGAAATGCCAACCATCCCTTTGGTAAGTATAACAAAACCAGACTGAAGTCAGGTGCTGATTAATTCTTACACCATATTGATATAGGATATCCTTAGTACACAGTCATGAAACCACAGTCAGTGAATGTTTTGGGTTGAAAGGGACATCTGGACATTCTCTAGTCCAACTACCCAGCTCAAGGCAGGTTTGCCGTGGGCAAAATGCACAGGATATATCCAGGCAGGTTTTAGGTATCTCTAGAGAAATATGCAGTCTTTCAGTGCACTGTCACTCTCACAGTAAGCAAGTTTTTCCTCATATTCAGATGGAACTTCCTGTATTCCAGTTTGTTCTCATTGCCCCTTGATCAGTTGCCAGGCACTGCTGAAGAGAGACTGGCTCATCCTCTTGACTCCCACCCTTACCTTTATCATTGGGATAAGAAGATAGAAGGTGGATCCAGGTGCAGAAGTCCCAGCAAAAGGAAGCTGGGTGCATGACGAAGATACTGCCCTTTTTCAGAGAAACAACTACCTTTTAGAAAAGTAAAATGAAATTACACCAAGGACCATATCTTATTAATATTAGATAAAATAGGCCTTTGATAATCCCAAGAAACAGATTCTTTCACATATTTCCAATCTTTATTGAGCTGTATTCAAGATACACCATTCAAGCCCTCAGCCCCAGCTTTATTGAGAAGAACATATGACTGACACATCACCGCTGTCATCCTGTGAGGAAAATTTTTCAAAAACTAGTGCTGTTTAAATTTTTTTCTTTTTCATTTTCTTCATATAAAAACTTTGCATATTACAGAAGCAGGAGAACGGACTGGGTAACCATGTAATGTCCAAGCCCTATGTTTCTATGCTTATTACAGCTATTTAGGTAAGCATATTTAGATCATCAATTGATGGTCTTGTTATAAGTTAAAAAAACAGCTTACCAAAAAAACCCACCTCAATTACACACCACTAGCTGTCCAGTTTTTAATCAGTATTGATTAACGAGCAACATCTTTCACAAGTGATAATTTATTTTTTAAATAAAAAATATTGTGGCTTGTAACTGTAAGAATTCATACTGCTCATTCAGCAAAATATTTTACTTCCTCTCCAGATCAAATTCCTCTACCACTGTCTATCTCAACAGCTTTAAGTAAAAATCAATAATGTTATTAATTACTGTTAGCTAAGACAAGAACAGGAATGGCAGTATAAATACAGATAAAGAATTTATGTTTTTCTCTGTCTGACAATGGCAAGTGGTAGATATCTGAGAAGAGCTTGGTAAGCCAGTGATGCTCACTAGCATACTATCCCTGTACTATTATTTAGTTTTTATATTGCTGATACATTCTCACATCTGTAGGAAATTTCTTTCATAAAATATGTTTCCTCAAACCTTAACCAACACGGGAAAACTTGTTCCTAATAAAGACATTAAATCATGAAGTATTTGCACAGAGGAGTTCTGAAGCTATGCAGCTTTCAAAGGTTTCTTTCTAGTGTTAATGATCTTTAGAAAGGAAGACAGGCTAGAACAGAAATCAGTTATATTCCACACAGGTACCCTTAGTACAGGTATCCTTCTGATCCATGACACAAACCATATTTTTAGTTAGAAATAAACCACATGATCTAAAATGACACAGCCTGTCTTTTATATCCAAGATTAAAACCTTATCATAAGTTCTACAGTGAACAGCTCACCAACTATTTATTTTTACATTACTGAACGAAAATTGAAAGGAGCAAAAGTCACAGGGTTATTAAGCCTTTTGCTATAAAGCTAGGAATTAGAAGAAGCTTCTGGATTTAGTAAGTTAATCTAATTAATGATGCAGTGCATCACTACTGATGTTGGCCAAATATCTGCTCTAGTTTTCCACTGTCTCTGCAAGTAGAGACTTTCCTGGAATGAGAAATATTGTGTGGGTGAGTCTTTGTTACTTGAGTGAAGTATTTTGACATGAGCATTAAAAAAAAAGAAAGAAGAAGAAAAAATTAGTTCTTGTTGAAACATGATACACTTAAAAAGTCCATTAATGATTGCAGCTCTGTAAAGAATTAGTAAGAAATATTATAGAAAAAATGGGATCGACTTTTTTCTACACAGAGATAAATCTTTTTCAAGACAGACAAGGAACTACTGGAGGGGCTCCAGGGAGGGTAATAAGGATGAGTAATAATAAGTAAGAATAAGTAATAAGTAATGAGAGGATGAGTAATCCTCTCTTTTGAGGAAAGGCTGAAGGAGCTGAGCCTGTTTAGCCTGGAGAAGTCTTACCAATGAACACAGTATCTTATTGGTGGCTTCCAAGAGGATGGGCCAGAGTCTCTGCCATGGTGCCCAGTGACAGGACAAATGACAAAAACCACAAATTTGGAAGTTCCATCTGAATATGAGGAAAGCCTTATTTACTGTGACAGTGACAGAGCACTAGAACAGGCGGTCAAGAGAGATTTTGGAGTCTCCTCTGTAGATATGGAAAACCTGCTTGGATGCAAACCTGTGCAACCTGTTCTAGGTGAACCTGCTTGAGCAGGTAGGTTGGACTTGGTGACCTCCAGAGGTCCCTTCCACCCACAGTCACTCTGTGATTCTGTGTGGATGACCTATTATCTTATATTTATAAACATGTTTAATGAATGTACTGTGCATTTTCAGGTTTTTTTGATTATTTTTTTACTGCCATAGACTGAACAAATTTTAGATACTGCCTGGTGTTCAGAGTAGTATCATGAACTGCTGTGATTTCTCTCTCCCACTCCCTCACATCAAACAGTAGGTGTATATTCTAATATAACTGGTGTTTATAACTATAGAAGGAACATTCTTATTAAGTGTAAATAATTTGTTTTAATAGGGAAGATTTTAAATTCTTGGGCTAGGCTACTTGAACACTATACCAAAGAGTTCTTAAGCATTGATCATGGGCTCATAAAAGCCAACGTTTGTTCCAAGCAGGGAGTCTGAAGGTGGCTGCCCTCATTTTGATGTAAAAAAGTTTAATAGTGAAGGCAAGATCCATTAAATGTGTTTTGGTGTTTATGTCAGAAAGTGATTGTAGACTCATTTGATTTGTCAGTATAAAGGTGGTCTAGAGATGAACAATTTCTCCCTGGAGGTTTCCTGCATCGTGTCAGCATTTTCTTAGAGTTTTTGATCTAGTTGTGCAGAAATATCCTTTTACATAAAATTTTTCACTGTAGTTCCTGTTACAATCCTAGTTAATTTTCAAATAAAGTTACTGATTTGAAGTTCATTTATAAAGTTTCTTTCCAACTATTTTTTCCCTGTCACTCTTATTTACTCATATGCTTTCTATTGAAAAAACATTTCACTGAATCTTTTAAAAATTGTGATATGATAACCTAGAACCATGTTTACTAACATGGTTACTTATTTTTGGTTACTTGATTTTCAGTTTATGCAGATGTAATTAAAACTTATCTGTATTAGGGTAGTTCAGAAAATTAATGCAAATTGCTAGAGATGGAAGTCATTGTGTATGAGTTAGAGCACATGAAGCTATGTGAATGATAGAGTGTTAAAGTAGGCTACTTTAAGTGAGATTTCTGAGGTCAGCATGTTAAAAACAATAATTTTCTTATCTAAGAATGTTTTGATGTCGTTTGTATCAGCTGTCTTTGGGTAAAGGGCTTACCACAAGTCAGAGAACTGGCATGACCAAGAGGCCCCACGATGTAGAGTCACCAGTTTCACTAACTCCTCTTTTGTGCAGAGCCAAATCTGATCCAGAGAGACAAGGCTTTGTGCATACTGTTATCTCACAGCACAAGTTACTGATCTCAAACTGTCTTGGCCTGCAGACCCTGCACTGTGCTGTCACAAAGAGCACAGCAAGGATTTTCAGGAAGGGCAATTGCCTCATACCAGAACTCTGACTCTCCACACTGAGGCATCCTTCTTCTGATTGTGAAAATTGAATTTTGAGCTTAAATGTGCTCTCTCTGTCAGTACAATCAGGGCAGAGAGGGTGAGGAACAGGAAGAGGCTTCCCTTCAAAAGAATTGTTCCTGAGAGAAGTGGCTGCTGACACTGTAGGAGGGGCATGATGCAAAGACAGAGCCCCTTCATTCAATCTCTGCATTGTTCTGGGAAAGTGGGGTTATACTGTGTAGGAAATAAGCACAAAGGAAGAAACCCATACTTCCATCACCAGCATCTCTTCTTCTTGGGAAAGCTGAATCTAACTTGCCAGGTGAAGAAAAGGCCAACAAGATTCTTTTTCAATAGGAAAGTACTGTGTACTGCATTACTTTTGTCTGCTAAATTTATCTTATGGTTTTACATATGTTTACATATGTTACACATTGCAGAATGCAAAGCACAGACAAATTGCAGATGTTGTCACTAAATGCAGCACACAATACTGTGTTTCTGCTAGCTTAATGATAGCTTAAAATTTAATTTAACATTTAATTACTGAGAGTATAATAGAATGAAAATAGTAATTCTTAAAAATATATGAAGTCTAATGCAGAAAATTATATTGAAAAGCTGAGAAAAGGTTAATGGTAAAGAAAATGAACTGGTACACAATAATATTAGTGTTAGGTTTTACAGAGCAGAAACATTGTCTTACAGCAGGCAGAGGAAACACTCAAGGGAAAAAAGTAATGTTTTAATATGAGAACAAGAAGCAGAGAAGAGAAACTTAAAGTCAATTCAAGCTTGTAAGCTAACTGAATTTATCAGGAAATAAGGAAAAAATAATATCTATTTCAGTTTCCTGCAACAGAAGCTGGTTATAAAATGGAAACTGACACTGTCATAAGTCATTGCTTCAAAAATCAGATATATCTGAAATAAATTGATGTCCCAGATTATTGCATGAAAACTTTGGGTATTAACTTCAAAACTTCTGTCATGGTCTCTTTCTCTGGTGTTTCGAACACTCTGTAAAGAACAGTCAGACACAGGAGCTAAGTTGATTAAAATATGTATGTGTGTAAAAGACATTAAAGACAAAAAAATTATTACACTTGCAGAATAATAGTGGAAAATATCTTTGTATTTTATATATGATAGTTTACTGACCTTGATGTGAATACCAAATCAAATAATTTGAATAGCATTTATATGCTTTCTCAAACTCCTAACCAACTGAAGTTCAATACCTAATACAATGAAAACAAAAATAAATTTTTCTTCAGACAAGTATTACAACCACTATTTATTTTAATCTAATATTCTATACAATGATATATATATTTATTTTTACTCTTTTTGAAATCTTGCTAAATTCAAAATTTGTCTGACATTTATTACTACTGATGAAATACCATGTGTTGTGACGTTTCTTTTTCAGCATAGAGGCACTACTGTACAAAGTTGTGACTGAAAAACCATATAGCAAGTCTTAAAATATATATCTTGGATAGAAATATCTGTGTATTTTATCAGTTGTTTGTTGGCCTTCTTTTAAAACTCTGAAGATTCTGTGGTTACTTTAAAACTCTACAGTGTTTTTCTCATGTATCCTCTCATTTGAAAATGCCCTGGCAAAGATTTGGGAGACAAACTGTGAATGCTGGAGGTCTGCGAATGGGATGGGCTGTATTAAATTTCTTATGTTGCGTGGGTTGTTTCTACTTCATACAATATTTTCCCCTTAAATATCAGTTCATTATTGATGACTCAGATGTCTCAGATGTCTATCTTCTTGCCCTTGACTGAACCTGTAAGCAGAAGGTTCAAACAGATATGAAAATTTTGGGTCTGGAAAAAGTGGCCAGGCTGGCAAGCTCCTTGTTGCAGTTCTGAGAAGCATCAATGACTGCCTAGAAATCAGGGATATGATCTGGTGGTTTTCCATAGGTTTCAGAGAACCAACCTGGCTTATTCTTTCCTCTATTATTTTGTTAGATTGAGTGCATTTCAAGACTAGTCTATACAATGAATGGGTGTTATTGCTTTCCTTCTTGAATAAGTGTTGAACTGAAGGCAGATTTTGAACAGGACAGATCAGAACAGATCAGGACAGATGAGATCTCGGACAGACAGATCTGGAGTAGACAGCTTTTGCTTTGCTGGGCTTGACAGTACAATTTGGAAGAGTAAACCTGCCTAGCCCCTGTTAATGAACCACTTTAAACACAGAACAAAGAAATGAAGTCTCTTTGAATAACACAGATCAAACCCAGAAAGGTTTAAAATATACCCCAAAACTTGATTAAAACTAAATGAGTTTAGATGGTCATGTCAGAAAAATTGGTATTTTTTATTTAATAGTAAAAAATTGGTATTTTTTATTTAGTAGTAAAAGAGAAAAGGAAGGAAGTGTGGATGGGAGGGAGGAAGGGAGGCAGGGAGGGAGGCAGGAAGTTCACTTCCTCAATCTTTTTAAGATCTCTTGATCTCTTAATGGGATTCTTTTTTGTAGTAGTGGTGGAAAAATAAAAAGACAAAGGAGATTGAGTTTTTGTTCCATATTCAGTACAATAAATGTGTCTTGTATCTGGCAGTCAGCAAGTGACACTCCTCAGTTATTTAAAAGAAATGTTTTTTTGACCAATGGTACCACTATAATACTGGAGAGAGCTCAAGCTGCTGAAGTGATAGTGTACATTTCTAATCAAATTAAGGTGATGAACACAAAAATCTGTGAAACTTGTACTTTTGCAATTTTAAGGGCTAGCTGTGTCCAGATTTTTCTATGGGATTTTTTTGCATTTATTTGTACAATTTGTTGCTGAAACTGACCTGCAACATATGACTGTGTGTCAGGAATATGAATCTTCAACAATATTTAGAAATAATCAATGCAAAGCAAAAGTAAAATGATTGGTTTTGGGAGGAGATTATATTTTTGTTAACTTTTAATATTTATTACTGTAGGATTATCTAATCCTAGCACAAATAACCATAAAAATACCTCAAACAGACCCAATTCTTTTAACTCAAATAATTTATTCTTAAAGAGAAATGTTTGGCTTCTTCAATTAAATGTATTTTAAAATGAATATATTATATTTTTTGCTAATAATTAATTTGTTTTTCTTAGCAATCTAACTTCTAGAAATGGAATCCTGAGACAATTATACAAACATAGAATAGTTTGGGTTTCAAGCAACCTTAATCATCTGGCTTCAACTCATACTTAATTGAAGAACATTTAAATTCAAATCCTCAAATATTTAGACATTATTAGTGTTGATTAGCAAATCTGTGTCCATGAATTCATCTAAGTGTTGCTCAGATAACCAGATTGTCTACTGATTCGTGCAACCAATAAATAATATGGTGGTAAGATCTAAAATGTATGTCTTTGCATTAAATAGACTCCTTCAGGGTGCAACTGGAAAATTCTTGTGGCCCACCAGAACACTTCACATTGTTCCTACAATAGATTTTAGAATCTTCTGCAGAAAATTAAGCTGTTTCAAATGAGTGGGGATTATAACAATTTTAATACTTTACATAGCTCTAAGCAGATCTGAGTTGGTTTTGTTGCATTGCAAGCAAATATATACCAAGAAATCACTACAATTTTTTTATTTTATGTTCCTTTTTCTTCTGACTGAATACTACAAATCATATTTCATGCTAACTTACCCAATCATTTAGTTCACCTTTAGGATCTTGGTGACAAGCAGAGATTATGTACTATGTGATGTATCATTTTCCTGTTATTCTTACTACTTTTAAAGACCTCGTTTTTCTTAGTCTCAAATATAGTGTGATTTTTCAAAGAACTGTACAGCTTTTGATATAACAAAATCGAATCCATGTCTTTGTGCAGCAGATGGGAGAAGTTCCATAAAACAACAAAAAAGCAATTCTTCTGTTCTTATTAACTTTTTATTCTGTATATACCATGGATTCACCCAGACAGGTTGTGATACTCCAGCTCAGTGATCATGAAATGCATGGCAATGTGTCTGACACTTTGCAAAGGAGGACTGTGGGGTGATTTCAACTATTTGGGATTTATTTAAGTCTTCACAATAAACCTATGAACACAAATGAATTATTTTTATGAATAATGGCTAAAAAAGGGAAAAGTTTAATCAGAAAACATTTTTATTAAAGTTTATTTCTTCTATTTACAATAAATCATAGACTATCTACTATCTAAAGGCCTTTTCAGTGGTCTCCTGGAAAACAAATATGTTATTGTTTACCTACATATTTCATACTTTCCACAATTTTCAAACAACAGTATCTTAAAATGCATAATAATAAAATAAATGTAATGCTACAGTATCTACTCAGAAAAAAACCTTGAGTGAATGTTGAAAATAATATATTTTTCTGGTAATTTTTTTATGCCAGAGGTAATTTCTTTTACTGAGATTACTGATATCTGCTTTATAGTACCTCACTTTTCATTAGATACCAGAAAGTTGTACAAACATGAACTAAATTCTCATACACAATAATCTGTGAATTATGTTATGTTAGAAATCATTAGAAATAGGAAAATTGTATCATTTCAGGTGAAGAACTTGCCTGAGTTCACATAGTGTTTTAGAAGCAAAGGAAGGAACATTTCCTGGAAACTGTCATTTCCATTCAACATTTTTGATATATAATATGAATACATGTCAAAATTTGAAATGGCACCTTTTTTGTGCTTTATGCAAATATGGTTGATATTCTGCATAAGCTCATGTACACTTGGAAGCTTTAATGATTACTTATAAAGTCTTAGGCGTAAATAGATGATTTATTCTCACCTGCATTATTGAATGAAGTCTTTATAAGTTTCTCTTCTGTCACTTTTGAAGTGAGATATTTTCTGTTGTCTTATCTCCTTCTTCTATAAGTCTTTTCAGATTTGGAAGAGCAAGAGGTATAGAGTTGGAAGGTGTGTTAATTCCTGATTTTTGTGTATTGTTTACTTAATGGTAAAGCTAAACAGATTTTTTTAAAAGCCAACATTAAGAAATCTTGTAATTTTTACTGTTTGCATCTGCACCACAGTATCATGGAACAATATATTTATCATCTTCCTCAGCCCATCTGAGTCAAATGCATTATTGCCAAAGTATGTGGAGTGTTAGAAGCACATCCTTAAACCCAGTGGATTCAGCAACTGACAAGAGTGAAATATTTAAAATGAAGAAAAGTTGTAAAGCTTTGCTTTTAATTATTACTTTATCAATTACTTATTGATTCTGTCCTCTCTTGGATTTGTTGTATGCTAGTTGATCATGACAAAAACGGAAATATTTAATTGATTTAGATACGGATTTGCTGAAAACTCCGGAGATTTTAGAGTCTTTTCTATTTATTTTTCTCATTAATACCTCTCAGTTTCGTGTGACACTGCAAAGTGTATAAAGCTCTTATGATTGTCTGCTCAGCCCCCAAGCTCTGTTGAAACCAGTCCAGATGGGTATTTGCCCAGAATTTAATTAAATAATAAGATCTGTGAGCTAAGATTTCATGTAAATATGTCCATATTTCTAATCCAGTTCAATAGCAGAACTACTTCCCCAGCTATAGCACTCACTGGTTTAACCAATGATGTAAAATGCTTGAATTTTGTCAATTCCACCTGCCAGAGTACATCCTCTCTTCCCTTACAGTTGGATTATAAACTCTTTGGGACAGAGAAAACATTTTTTTCCTCTGGATTTCTAGCATGTTTTGCACAGGGGCGTACTGGTTTACTTCTAGCATTCCTAAACAGGGGTGTGCTGGGTTTGTATGGCCTGGTTTTTGGTTGGGGGCCACAGAGGTGACTTCTGTGAGAAGCTGCTAGAATCTTCCAGCATGTCTGGCAGAGCCATTCCCTGATGGCTCTGAAGATGGACATGCTGCTGGCCAAAACTGGGCCAATTAAAAATGATGGAAACACCTCTGTGATAACATATTTAAGAAGAAAACCAAAACAAAGTGGGACACAGATTTTTCTAGCAGGAGAAGAGGTGGAGGTGAGAACATATGGGGGGAACAGCATGAAGACACCAAGGTCAGTGGAGAAGGAGGGGCAGGAGGTGCTCCAGGTGCCAGAGCTGGGATTCCTCTGCAGGCTGTGGTGAGACCATGGTGAAGCAGCTGTGCCCTGCAGCCCCTGCAGTCTTATCTCCTAATAAATCCTGCTTCTACAAGCCTTTTCAGATTTGGAAGAGCACCCACCCACACCTAAACTGCCCAACTATAAGCAAACTTGTCTGACAGCTAGTAAGAGAGTTAGCTCTGCCTGCTCTGAGAGTAGGCTAAGCCTTCCCCAAGAGTAATATATTAGCCTGGGCTTTGCATTTGGCTTAGCACTGTCCATAATGTATCTTTTGGAGCACAGCTGGCTCATCATGAAAGCAGAGCAAAGCATGACAGAGTGGGAGCCTTGCCTGAGACAGGTTTATCATGAAACTACACCTTTAGTGACTATTACAATGTGATGTGTCTTTTCATATTCTGGACTTTTTTTTTTTTTTTTTTAGCCTGCAAATTGACAAACATACGTGATTCACATAAAATAGATTAGCTGAAAATGTAGTTTAGTGAGTCTTGATTTACACAAGACAACAATAATTAACCACAGTATGTCAATAAAATCTGTCTCCAACATGTAATGTTACAGTTATTATCTGAACCCAGTGTGTCTTTTCAGAGGGACGAAGCCCAATATCTTGCAATTTCATTTATTTTCTATTTCACAGACAATACAATAAAACAATGACATATTAGCTTTAATCTCATAGAAGCCAAAACAATGGGAAAAAAATTCTGCACTCTCCCCTGCTGACCATTTTTTTCCATTGTAAATTTGGTTTCATTTTACTAGTGCTTTTCTACATCCTACACTGTAGGCATCTAATACTGATTTTTCTTCACTTGAGTTATACAACTTCATCTTGACTTGAATTATTTGCCTTGATGCATATATTTTTTCCAAAGGAAAGGAGTTTTTTGCTGTGTTTTGACATTACTGCTCCATGAAAGAAGCACATTATACCCCATCCCAACAAAACCAGACAGCCTGAGATATTTACAATATATATTCCTTACTTCCTGCTGTGAGCATTATAATTTTCTTATATTTCTAGCCTATGCCATCTGAATGAAAATCAATGATGAGGGAAAATGCAAGTCCTATTTATAAAGAATTCCAACACAAACTGTCTGATCTCTCCCACTGGATGATTAGAGCAGGAAAGGACCACCAGCAGGTCAAAAGTGTTACTCTGTGCTCTGATTGATGCAGCTGAGGAGGCTGTTGTGCCCAAGCAGCAAAGCCTGTGGGTGACTGGGATATAGCATCTCTTGGAGGGAAGGATCGTGCAAACCACTGAGCAGAGTTCAGTTACGATCAGAGATGATGACTCCAGTAAATTCTCTGAAGTGGAAGAAGAGGTTAATGAACAGAGACAGAGTGTAAGGAAGAGAGAGATGAGGATTTGTTCTGACTAGTAACAGGAAGCTGCTCTTCTTCCAGCACTTGCTCAAAGTAGGACATACACAGTGGCCAGCAGGTATTTTCTAATGTGATCCCTGAAAACTGCTGCAAGCATCTGATTAACTGCTTGATTGTAGAAAACAGACCAGGAAAATCTAAAGTCCATTAATATTTAGGCTTAATGTACATAATTCTGAGAATCACTGCAGCTTACACAGGTTCACTCTACAGCTAGAAAAGTAGATCTGTTTTAAATACCTAAAAAGACTGAATCTTGTCCTTCTGCCACAGCTTCATGTTAAAAAATTTACAAAACTTTGCTTTCCTCAGAGGATAATCATGCCAGCACAGTGAAACTTGTAGGATAAACTGAAATTCATATTAACTGGAGCCATTTATGCAGATGTTTCTGTTAGAAATGTTGATCTGTCTTGGACTGAGGGGATGACATGCATATTTTTCAAAAACTCTGTGTCCTCCTCAAAATACTGATGATCAGTGGTGGTCTTTCCCTTGATATGTAATTTGAATGAAGAGCTTTCTGCTGTATGGTGTTATTGACTCCTCAGATTCAGAGTTCAAGCAGCTGCTGGAGATAACTGTACAGCAGTCAGCAGAAACAGGCATGGTCTGGGTATCAGGTTCACAGACAAGCACACAAGCTGGCATCACCAGTGAAGATGAATATGCATTAGGACAATCTTAGTAATCTTAGAAGAGTACAGACACACAACCCTTCTGCCAGCCCTGCTGCAGAGGCAGCAGTCTGTGTCAGCAGGGTGATAAGGAAGAGATGAAAAGGTGATTCAAAGCCCATGGTGGAGTTTGCTTATACTAGAGCCACACAATAATCCTTGTGTTTGTGATTTAAGCAGATGTCCAGCTATTAAGAATTTGAATGAGATCTTCAAGAGATCTTTAATGAGCAGTGTTTAATATCACATTTAGTTTCTGTGAAATCTGGACATTGTTAGGGATGGAGAAAAGACTAGATGAGACATATTCCCGATCCTTTAGAGTATTGTATTATTGACCCAATTATTTATCATGCTGGAAGTAATTTCAGCCCAAATCACATTGTGAATATACTAGGCTTACATAGTTTGGGGGATTTTTTTTTTTCTTATATTAGTAACACCAGAGACAACAAATTTAAAGATTGAAAATTATGCTTGGGGCACAAGTCTAATGGGTGTTAAAGCTCTTCCAGTGGAAGTACAGCATCATAGTTGCACAATATTGCAAAATCTTCATTCAGAGGAAAACAGCCAAATTTTCCACCTTTGCTGATTTTATAGTTAATGCAATCAGAACTAAAGTAGTCAGACTTTGCATGTGTATGCTGGTCCAAAGAAGGTTAATATCTTTTTGCAAAAGATATTTTAATATTAATCAACAGCACTTGTTCTGCCTGTGTAACTTTTTAATTTGTTTTTTCTTCTCTCGATTCTGCTGCTGTGCTGCTTCTGCACTTCTTTTCATTCCTGGATTTCTCAGTCCCCTTTGAGCTGAGCTCCTTTGGGATACTCCTTTAGGGGGAGTCCCACTTAGCACGGTCCTCCGGATCAGGACAAAAACTCCAAAGCCTGTTAGGGTCTTGTTTCTTGTGTTTATTAGGATGTTACCACAAAACTTGGCAGGTCTCTCCAGACTTGCTGCACAAGTTCAATTCACTGCAACCTGGCTGATTTCTTTCTGATGGTACAAACTGGCCTTGTGCTGTGCAGTTATTTTATCTTTATACTCATTCTTATCCAATTAACAATAGACACATATATTATTTTTCTTAATAACCCAATGACCCATCACCTGTGTGCTGCACTGTGGCATTTTCTATCCAATCACTTACTATTACCCAAAAACCTCTAGAAGAAGAACATGAAGAAGAAAGAAGGAAAAGAAACAACAGTCTAAATCCTCCATCTTGTCTTCTGCTTTCTAAACTGTTTTAAACTCTTTTTCACCCAGTGACTTAAGGAAACTCTCTAATCGACACATTCACACTTTTAACTTTTCTATCTAACTTTAGCAGTTGTTTTCATGTAGCACCATAAAAGCATGCTCATAAATTTCATGTTGTATGAAATTCAGTGTTCTCTTGGATCTCAGACCTAAGCATCAGAAACAAGGGCACACACTTTGTGTCTCAGACTCCAACATGATTATAAACCTTTTGCAGGAACTTGAATTTGGCTTTGGATTTCATGTGTGAAAACATACATATGCCTGAAATCATACCTGCATGTGTTTTCGAATGGTATCTGTTTTTGGCCAGGAGAACCATTGTGTGTATCATCTTACTGTGAGACTGTAAATCTACTTGGATCTAAACTTGGCATCTCTCAGCTGTGATGAAATCATCAATCACCTTCCGTGCAGCAACTGTGAATTATCTTTGGTGTCTTGACAAAGAAGGTTAATATTTCAGTTTGGGCATAAAGAAAATAAGAATGGACCTAGATATTCCTTTCTGAGTGATGAAAGGAACAATGAATTTAGTAAACTTTAAGCATTTAATCCTGTACAATTTTATTCTATTTTGTGTGACTTTATTTTACTTTACTTATAATAAAAAGGACAGTTTACAGCCTTAGTGCCATCCAAAGAATAAACTGATGATTTTTTAAGCTGCTTGGTGGTTAATACCTCTCTAAAAAAATATTTCAACACTTTTCTAAAAGCAGTTGCATTAGAAATTACATTACCTCAAATGAAGAGTTATAACCTTATGAATTTTCTCCAAAGGAAATATTATTATATTCATGTCAAAGTAAGAAGATATCATTTATAGATGGAAGTCAGAGGAGTGCTATGAAAATTAGAAGTATGAAGTTGAATTATGCCTTCTAATTTCTTTTAAAACTCTTTAAAATGTTAATTTGTCCATAGTTTTTTTTCCTACAGCTTCAACTTCATTCTGTTAATCTGTGTTACTTTCTGGAGGACAAATAGGAGAACTGCTAGATATATACACACACACACATATATATATATATATATGTGTGTGTGTGTATATATATATATGTATGTATATATACTGCATATTAGGAGAGTTGAAATTAATTTCCTATTAGGAATAATATATATATATATATATTTTAGGTAAATATGAGAAGAGTTTACCTGAATGGGAATTTAACAAACAAGACAACATGCTAGGGGCTTTTGTCATAATACTTGCAGGATTATCTTTAAAATACTAGGAACTTGAACTTTCAGTTCAAAATATGTTTATTTCTAATATTCCCTTGCCTCCTGGACCTGGAGACTCAGTAGAACCATCAAACTTCATGAGATATGGAGTGATAGTCCCGTCATGCACAAATAAACATGCAGCTGCTGTGGTCATTTAAATGCAATTTCCAGTTTCCCCCACATTTCTCCATCAAAAAGAGTCTTCTCTAATAGAGCTATAAATTCTATTTCCTACATTACAAAAGCTCACTTCAAACAGCAATATAAGTTGAATTTCTTTGTAAAAAAACCTGTCTGTGTTCTACATCAATTACACAAACAAACTTCTTTATATACTGCTGGAATATGGGCTGATGCATACGCTGCAGAGATGGTGCTATAGCTATAAAAGATGGATTCTATGGAAAATCTCTGACCACTGAACAGACAGAATATTTACTCTGTACTTCATATTTTACTGCTGTCAGTTTTATTGTTAAGGAAAATAAAAAATGTAAAATTCAGCCAAGTTCTGAAGTCTTAGAGAAAAAAAAAGCAAAGATCCAAATAGTTGTGGCTGAATTAGATTTGTTCTTCCATCTCCTTTGATTTATTTTAAACTTTTGTATATTGAACTTTGAGGGTAGTTTATTCTCTGAAATCATAGAAACAAAAATATTTTAACATTCTAAAGTCTGTATCACAAATGTAACATAAGTTTTTCTTTTTCCTTTTCTTTTTTCTTTTTTTCTTTTTTCATTTTTCTTTTTTCTTTTTTCTTTTTTCTTTTTTCTTTTTTCTTTTTTTCCTTTTTCTTTTTTCTTTTTTCTTTGCCTTTTCCTCTTTTTCCCTTTCTATTCCATTTTAACAGTCACCAGTGTTGTCAACTTTTCTGGCAAGGATTAACTGCACATAGAACTCCTTGATGGGTCCTGTTAGAGAAATTAATTTCTGAGGTAACAGGAGATATTTACAAAGTTGTTCATTGTATGATTCCACAAGGAATTTTACTATCATTCTGATAGTAAAATATCCTCAACAGGTTATCAATATATGTCATTTTAAAAGCAGCAGGAAGTGACCAAAATGGAGCAAGAAAAGGCAAGGAATTTCATGGACTCAGGTTTCCAGTTTCTCTGCTCAAATCTAGATTTGTACTCTTCTAAGACTGCTAACAAACACCAATTCAGTATGTGCCTTTCAGCAAAATTCTCCATCAGTCCCTATATTCCTATTCCAAGTTTCCTGGAACAAAGCCAGTTCCTTCAACACATACACTTTGATGAGACTGTCTGAATTTATATTAGTCCATCTAAATTTTTGTCAGACTCTGCTCTCACAAGTCCTGGAGGAATCACTGAGAAGACTCAGGATTCACTCATTTTAGGTGCCCCACTCTACATGGTTTGTATCAGCCAGAGTGACAATTACAGGACAAGTAATCTCAGAGATTTTGAAAGAACAAGGAGGTACAGGACAATATGGAGAATTATGCAGCTACTAATATTTAGGAAATCTTCAATGAGCATGTGTGCAAATTTCCTCTTCAGGAAACTAAAGCTAGATCAGATTTTGCTGGTTATTAGCAGAACAGGCAAAAAAAAAATATCCTGCTGAAGATTCCCTTCACTACTCTTCTGCTGCCTAAGTTCAACTTCAAACAAGGGCTTCCTGAAGAAAATTCTGTTTGAAGGTTTTAACCCAGAGCAACATTTTATTCCCTATCACACTCCTGAATGAGGCTGAAAGAAGTTCAGCTAAGGCAACAATCCTCCAAAAATATCTTCTGCATTGGTTTGATGTATGAAAATGTAATCAAATGTACTGAAACAATAAGTCAGACAGATAAAGAGGAACCTGCTGGATGAGGTATTGAAAGAAATATGAAAGTTGCAATGGCCTGTGTAGGACACACTGATGACAAATCCCAGAATTTTGGCTGCTAGATTTGGTTAGCCATCAACATACCACTTTATTAACTGTATGAAATCATGGAATCATAGAATGGTTTGGGTTGAAAGAGACCTTAATGATCATGTAGTTTCAACCCCACACCATGGGCAGGGACACCTTTCACAGACCAGGTTGTGCAGTGTTTCATCCAGCTTCCAGAATCACCTCCTTCACCCTTCTGGCCTTGAACACTGCCAGGAATGGGGCACCCAGAACTTTCTGAGCAGCCCATTCCAGTGTCTCACCACACTCAGAGTACAGAATATCTTCCTAATATACAACCTAAACCTATACTTTTCTGGTTTGAAGCCATTCCCTCTTGTCCTGTCACTACATGCTCTTGTTGAAAGTCCCCCTCCATCTTTCTTGCAGGCTGCCTTCAGCTACTGGAAGGACATAATTATGTCATCCTTAAGCCTTGTCTTTCCAGGCTGCACAGTCTCTTAGCCTTTCCTTATAGGAAAGGTACTCTATCCCTTTAATCTATTTTGTTACCCTCCATAGGACTTGTTCCAACAGATCCTTGTCCTTCCTGTACTGGGGACCCCAGAGCTGGTTGCAGCATTCCAGGTGGGATCTCACTAGAGTGTAGCAGAGGGGCACAACTCCATCCCTCACCCTGCTGGCCATGCTGCTTTTGATGCAGCCCAGGATACAATTTGTCTTCTGGGCTGAGAGCACACATTGCCAGGGCATGTCCAGTCTCTCATCTGCCAGCATCCCCAAGTCCTTCTTGGCAGGGCTGCTCTTGATCTGTCCCCCAGCCTAGATTGATACTGGGGGCTGCCCCAACCCAGTTGCAGGACCTTAGACTTGACCTTACTAAACCATGAGATTCCCATGGGCCCACTTCTTGAGCCTGTCCACATCTCTCTGGATGACATCTTGTCATCCAGATGTATCAGCCATGCCATTTAGCCTGGTGGCATACAAATCAGTCTTATCTACATCCTGCCCTGTATCTCCTCTTATCATTCTCTTCTAAGAGACATAAGCATACAGTTAATTACCATTTCTTGTTCATCAGGCTTCTCAAGTCTTTTAAAAATCTGAAACTGTCAAAACCAGACACTCATTACCTACAATTAAAAGTAACTGGTTGTCTATAGTTTTATGTAAATAAAGAAAAAAAAAATAATTAGATGGTCAAAAGTAATTTATTTCTGGATAATGGAAGCAATGGACCCCAGGGGTGGTTGTATTGAGCTTAACATCTAGGCAGGATTAACCACATTTACATTGGCTACATCCTCACCAGATCTTTCTATAATCTGTTCTCAAAGACCTCCAATATTAGAAACACTCAACCTTCCTCCCTGTTCCAGTGTTTAAATTCTGGTATTGTTAAAGGTTTATTCACAAATTTAATCCTAGCCTCATTTACTGAAAATTAAGCCCATTGCACCACGCCTGTACAAAAGATGACACTTCTTTCCTCAGTACAACAGTCCTCAAGTATGTGAAAATCTGTCTATAGATTGATGTAAATATAAAAAAATAAAAATAGATGGTCACTTTTTTTTTCTTCCCCAATTTAATCTAAATAACTTACATTCGTTCTTTGCAGATTTTATTTTCTAGCCATCTGGTCATACTCAGTGCTCTATTCAAGACTTTCAGAAGGTCCAGCTCCTTTGAAATACACTCCAGCTAGAGTGTTTCCATTTCTGGGTAGAGCAGATTTCACAGGTCTGACAAGCTGTAGTTCTTTTTATGTTATCCCACATGGTCTGTGTCTTTTTTGCAGCAGTGGAAAATTTTTCACAAGGCAAACGATTAAACATTATTGTTCATCTTTATGACATGTAGTAATCCTTAGTTCCACCAAACAGCCAGTTGCCCACCTTTCTGTATGACACTGACAATTTTTACCCTTATTCCTAGCTTTGTATAAAACTGACTCCCAGTGTCCCTCAGGCTGCACCAGTCTGAGTACAACAGGGTATTGTACAAAACTACTTTTTCAGAATTCCTTTCAGGTACCTCCTTGAGCTCCCACCTGAGCAAATAAACCTATTTTGTGCATGAATCCTAATACCTTGGAAAGTTACTTGCTCTTTCAATCTCAATATGTCAATAATTATATCCAGAATAATTCTAAAATGAAATTTAGACAAATAAATTCACTTAATCAATACACAAAACTGCCCAATTACTTAAACAAAGGACAGTATACACACCTAAAGAAGACTATAATAACAATACAATAACAAGAAGACTATAATAACAAAACTTTCTCTAAACTGGGATTTAGATGTCTAGTAGCTACATGACAATCCAATCTACTTGTTCTCCTAATACCTTATACAAAATTAATTAGGTGTCTCCTTAATTAGTTGACAACAGTGTATAAGACTAAACTTAATTACACATCTTGTTCAGAAGCACTTATTTTGGAACACATCTCCTGCTTTGAATTTCCTATTAATCCAGAGTTAGGTGTCTTTAATCCTTAGTCTTTATGAAGGTCTCTGGAGAAGCCTGGTTGCTGTTAGGTGTAATCTTTTAGTCTGACTGTAAACCAGACTAACTCCTAAACGTACTTAGGAACTTGTGACAGTTTCTGTTTATGAGCCAATAAAAGTTAAATTGGTCTAATTTAAAAAACTGCGTTTAATGTGAATAAAAGGCTGAAAGGACAAATACAGCAGTAGTGTATGGATGTCTTCAGACCAGCTCTGCTGCATTAGAATCCACGCCTCCTCACAGTCTCTAATTTTCCAGTTAAAGACCTATATTTAGGAACAAAATGGAATCTTTAAACGTCTTTTCTTGTGTGCAAGTAGAGACTCTAGGTACTTTGCTAGTAGAGACTCTAGGAGGAATGAGCTATCGTTTATGCCCTTTGGCAAAGAAATGCCTGAATTATGTGGAATGTACTGCATCCTAAATCTTAATCAGCCAAGAAAGTATTAAAAATCCTGCTAGAATATACAACTAGCAAAGATGTCATTTTCACCTATGGAGATAATCTCAGTGCCTGGTTTATATAAACTCCTATGCTGTGGGACTCTTGTAGATTAGAATTGAAGATCCTGGTCAAATACAGATATTACTGATCAAAGTAGCATTCTTAATTTTCTCCACTCATTACAAACAGGAACGAAGTCAGGCACCTTTCACAGTACACAGAAATCCCAAGTGACAGACAACAGGTGGTCTTTCAGTGAAAGCAGTTAAAAAGCACGTGGTCATACACATCAAACAGAAAAGAACAGGAGAAATGAATGTCTGAACACATGAGAATATAGTGTTATTATTAATGATTGTGTCAGCATAACGCACTTTAAATATAGAAGTTACTATTTCTGGTGTAATAAATTCCAGACAATACCTCAAAATTGCCAAAGGAATGGTGAAATTTGTCATGTCAGACAGAATTTTACTTCTCTTACTAACACTCAAAATGCTTAGAAAATTTCATGAACCTTATGAAACAGAGAATTAATTTAATTAACTCTTGCCCTGAGTAAATTAACTTAACTGCTCGTAACACTGGGTTTTTTTGCATCAAAACACACTAAGTAAGCAAAATTTTTATGTCTCTTCTGTGACCTGAAGTCTTCCTTTAGAAATCACTTCAACCCTTCCCCAAGCCTCCAGCTGGTACTTTTGTAATAATAGTATTTGACATTAAGTAACAAGAAAGAAGCTGAAGAGAGGATGTTAGTTCAGCCAATGTCATATCCAGCTACAAGTGAAATCTGATGCAGACAGGTGTAAAAGCAATGAGCTATGAACTGAAGCTGCATTTTCTTCAATCAGATGCAGATAGAGACATTGATATGACTTCAGCTCTGCTTCAGGAGACCTAGTTCAGATTCATACAAAGGTTTGATTGTTTTGGTTTTTTTTTTAGGAAAAAATTAGGCTGTTAGAAAGAAAAAAAAAATACCATTCTAAAACTTAGTCCCATGTATGTTATAAATTCAGTATACCCAAAGTATGGTCTATTTTGTTTCCTTGCTAGGAAAGAGCACTCTTAACCTGTTATTTCCTAAGAGCTGTGTGGAATGAGTGGAATCTACAATTAAACATTGATTGAAAATTTATTTGACATTTGTAAGGGTAATATTGAAAAGTAGGAGGGAAAAAAAAGAGCATTAGGAAAATAAAAAGAACTTCAATAACTATTTGAACATTGCCCATGAAGCTCCTGAAGATGAAAAGAAATCTATAGAGGGGAAAAATATTTATGGGATGAAGTATATTTTTTAAAAGTACCCAACTCTAGAGAGACCCCTTTGAAATTCTGAAGGGATTGCATTGTTTGTTTTCAGCTCTTTAGGAGCTATGGCATCTCAGAATCAATTGTCAAATTGGTAATTTTAAAAAGTATTTATAAATAAAGTTGATGTACTGTTCTTAAATGTTTTTTCCTCTACTCATTTATTTTCTGGTTTTGTTTTTTTTTAAAGTTTTTATTTTCTCAATATGAGAGTGTCTGATTATCAAAAAATATAATAAAACTACAAAGTGAAAACAGCTGTGCTTCATAAAATCAGTAACCAGACAGAATTGGGGCCTGTACAGATGTGTAAAGAAAGGTACAAGAAAGAGAACAACATGCATATTGTGGGATTTCTCTGGAATCAAACTTCTGAACAGGTGATTATAACTTTGAGTTGAATATCCTTTGTGAATTTCACTTCTGTGAATTTTTACAACTACTTTTTGAATGCTGAAAATTTTTAGCATTTACAACAACTGATAGAAATTACTTCTGAACTTCATTAATACAGGCCATGAAAATGGGCCGCCTTCTGATTGCTTTAAACCTGCCACTTCATAATTTCTTTTAATACCTCTAATTCTTATAAGGTTCAAGAACCAACTGGTTTTTATTTGCTTTCTCCAGGTTATTCCATGCTCTTAAAGATCTTTTTAATGTCTTTTGATGAAGGATCAAGAAGAAAAATCTTGATTCTAGAATCAAGAAGAATCTTTGTCTATTGATTTGTCCCTCTTATAAAAATTCATTCAATCTTCTTGTCATGGGGTAGCTTTACCTTTAAGGCAGCTGAGGAGAGAGGGGAAGTTGAAGCTGCTGATGGCTGATGGGAGTTCTTCCTCCTGACCAATTATCAGTCATTTCCAAGAATTGACAGCAGATCTGACCATTAAAAAGTGAATTCAACTTGTAAACACCCCCTTAAGAAGTACATACAGTGTTCTCTTTCTCTTTTTCGCTTCTGACTTTTGGCAAGGTAACAAGGCTCTGTTTTAGCCTCTCCCCCTCCCTCCAGGCCGACAAGGCCGTGGGGTGGAGGGGGAGAGGGGGAGAAGCAGCGTTGGTCAGCGAGCTTGGTTTGTAGTTGTTGCTGCTAGACTGAAACCTGATACTATGAACTCTTGTAGCTTTTTAAGCTTCTAATTCTTTTACTACCTTGAGTAAACATACAGATTACTCCTTCGATCAGAACGACAGAGAGAGAGAGACAATTAACATAGAGAAGACATCGTAGAACCACCAATGCAACAGTGAGGAAAAGAGTTAAGTTTTAATAAGAGAGGGAGAGAATAAGAAGGTGCTTAATAGCTGAAATATCTTTTTGTTAAAGCTATGGAGATGGACAATAATAGTATAAAAAGACTTCTTTAATTCATGATAAGAGTATTGGGAGGAATAGAGTATTCAAAGTGTAAGTTTTAAGCAAAAGAGAAAGAGTTTGGCATACTGTGAGTTGCTGGGATGAAGTAGAGTGAAGATTTTGAAGCCTTAGAGGCAAAGAAAAACTGTTTTCCAGGAGAGCTCACAGAAACAGATGAAGACTTCTGCCTTTGAATAACTCATCCTTAAAAATGAAATCCCAAGACTTTAGTGACCCATGCACACCTCGGAGAGATGTGAGATGGGAGGAGCAGATCTAATGACAGATTTCCGGGCAGCTGGCATTAGAGAAATAGAAAACTATGACAAAAATAGTTTTCTTGTGAGAAACTCCATAGATTGGCAGAAAGAGACTTCTGTTTCTCTACAAAGACTGATGAAAAGACTCTAACAAAAATTGAGACTGTTTTTTTAGCCACCAGAGTTCTAAAGTTATTCGTCTCTATGTTATCATGTCATGTGTACAAAGAAATGGTCAAAATGTAAAAGAAGGGGTTTTCTGGAAATTTACTCTAGTGTTCTTATTCTTGTAGTTTGTTAATAAACTGTCTTTATTCCTTTTAAGTTTTAAGCCTGTTTTGCTCTTGTTTTAATCCATATCTCACAACAAGAAATAAGTAATTTCTTTAGTTACTAGTTTAAACCCACGACACTTCTCTTCATCTTCTGCAGGTGAGCCCTATAATTTTTGAAATTGTCAAACTAGAACAGTAATCAAGAAATGGGCATGTTGTGGATTGTTTGAATATATGAATATGTAGGTTTTTTCCTGCCAGGAATTTATTTCCTAATAGTTTATTACATTTTACCTTATTCATTGATAATTACTGAATAATGAACTGATGTTTGCATTAAAATTATTGATGTCACATCCTAAACTTTCTTCATAGTTCAGATTGTATACTTGTATATTTGAAATTAGGGTAGGTTGTCCTTATTAAAAAACCATTTCCTTTTAATAAAGATGGAATTATGTTTGGCACTTGGCATATGATGATCAATTTCTGAATTTTTTTGGTGAGTATTCCTCATTAGGACCCCAAATAACTCAATATGGTTAGAAACAGTGGTCATCTCATTCAATAAAAATCATGGATAAATAAACTGAATAGCACATCTTAGCATTAATTCCTGTAGGATTCTAATAATGTCTTCAGACATTTACATTTACCTACAACTTATTCCTACTTTTTAATTCTAATCTTTTAAGTGGTTGTTTACACTCTTAATGAACTTTCCATTTATCCCATGCCAACTGAGATTTTCTTCAGAGTTTTTAATAAAAGCTTTTTCAAAAGCTTTATGAAGATTGCAATAGCCTGTAGCAACTTGATGACTTTTGTTCTTGAGTATGAGTCCTTTAAGAATTAATTCCTTAAGAATTCTAGTAGATTAGTAAGATATGCCTCCTTGCTCCAAAAGCCAGTGTTTGGCTCTTCTCCAGAATATCACATGCTGTTGTGATTGTGTGTACCTGTATGCACAGTCTGCCTCCTATGAAACTTTCCACTACTTTCTTCCAGCACAAAAATCAGGTTTCTTATTTGGGGCCTTAATTTTAGATATTTTTTTAGTTGCCTTTATATTTGTCACCCTCTGTCCCAAATCTGCTGGAGCAATTTTCACAGATAGCTCACACACCAGAGTTAAATAGGTCAGTTGTTTGATACTTCGAAGAATACCATCTTGGTCTGTCAAGTTCATTCTTTGTTTCACTAGTTCATTCTAGAATCCTTTATAATGACACTTCAGGTTTGGTATATCCTCATTGTTCACAAGCAGGGCCTCTGGCCCAGGTACCTCTTTCAGATCTTCCACTGTAAATATAGAAGAAAGCAAAAAAGTGTTGTAGTTTTCTAGGAAAGCTTGATTGGTTTTAACTGCTGTGCTGAGAAAAAATGATAGAAGAGGAAGTTTGGACAAGAATAGAAAAAAATTTCCAGATTACCTGGAGGACTTTAATGTTTCATTCCGAGGTTTTCATAAAGTTTACTTTGTTTCATATCAAGGCATAGATAAAACTGTTTTCAGGCTTAGTTACTCCAAGAAATTGTTATTCTTTGGATGTGTAGTTATAGCTTTGGACTATATAGCTGAATAATATAAAAATATAAACATTTCTAGAAAAGCTATAGATTGAAATCACAAAAATATTTACATTTTAGACGTTCACAGCTACTTAAACCATGTGTTTAGTTTAGTCCAGATGAAGCCAGTAAAAATAAGCAGAGCTGGGAACTCCCGTGCCACACATTAGGCATGGCAATCAGGTGATAGAAGCAACTGTGCTAATGGTCTAAGTTGTGTCTGTTACCTATTTTCAGCCAGTGTCTATTGGGCAGCTAGTTCTTCAGCTGAACTCCAAGTAAATAGTTATTATTTCTTAACATTTTTTCTATAATGTGTAAGAGGAAATAAGATTTCAATGGATACTGTTAGGTCAGAGCAGGAGCATGACTATTTTCTTTTTACAAGTTAACCTATGTTTTCACAACAAAGCTTACAAATGGCAGTACTTCAAAGAGGCACAGCACATTCTGCAGCTATTCCCCTCATGCTCATCTCACTTGCACTGTGCAGGCCACCAAGTTATTCTCACATCTAAGTGTTTGCTTTTAACAGCTATGTCTGTGGTGGATTAAGGCTCTGCTGTGGTTCCTTAAATAAACACTTAGGTCACAGTATGGTATCTACACACTGAGCAATGGTGAGATAGGCTCCAGGGGCAGAAGAACACACTCTTAATCCAACATGTAGAAAACACATGCAACCTTTGTGTATGTGTACAGGGCTACACACTTTTGGTATAGATATAGAATGTAGTGGTCAAAAATACGCCTCCAGTGTAGTTCACAGCCTGTAACTGTAAAAGTGAACTTATAACCAAAGTATTTTTGAAACCAGATTTCTTCCTATATTTCACCTAGCTTCCGTAAGAACTCCGCCTTTTTCAGAGCAGCCCACAGTATCAGTAGAGGCTGGGGGATGGACAGATGGAGAGCATACCTGACAAGAAGGACTTGGATGTGATGGTGGATGAGAGGCTGGAAATGACCAGCGATGTGCTCTCACAGACCAGAAAGCAAATGGTGTCCTGGGCTGCATCCAAAGCATTGTGGCCAGCAGAGCAAGGGAGGGGTTTTTGTGCCTCAGCCATGCTCTGGTGAGACCTCACCTACAGTGCTGCACCTCAGTTCTGGGGTCCTCAGCAAACAAAAGACAAGGACTTATGGGAGCAAGTCCAGAGGAGACCATTAGGAAGATGAGAGGGATGGAGCATTTCACCTATGAGTAAAGGCTGAGAGAGTTAGTGCTGTTCAGCCTGGAAGAGAGAAGGCTTAAGAGTGACCGAATTTTGCCTTCCAGTACCTGAAGGGTGCCTACAAGAAAGATGTAGTTACAAGTCAAGAGGGAATGACTTCAAACTTAAAGAGAGTAGGTTTAGGTTACATGTTAAGAAGAAATTCTTTACTAAATTCTTTACTGTAAGGGTGGTGAGGCACTGGCACAGGTTGTCCAGGGAAGATATGGCTGCCACATCCCTGAAAATATTCAAGACCTGGTTGGATGAAGCTCTGTGCAACCTGGTCTGTGAAGGATGTCCCTGCCCATGGCAGGCAGTTGAAACTAGGTGATCTTTAATGTCCCTTCCAACAAAAAGCATTCTAAGATTCTGTGATTCTATGATTAGATTTTGCTTTACCTGACTTCCTAAAAAAAAGAAAAAAATATCAAAATATCCTGATGCAACAAATTATTTCATTATACAGTTATATGCTTAACTTTAGAAATATTAACAGACGTGGAGAAATCAGTCTTTTGTTGAACTGGATCATAGATACATAGAACTTATAACTATCAATTTTATATCTTCCCAGGATTTCAGCTTTTGATAAAATGTTGATGTAATAGTCACAGTTAAATATTAATTTTTTTCTCTAGATAGTGCAGATGGTACCTACAGAGACACATCTTATATGGTTTGCATTGTCCACTGACACAGATTTATTTCTCTTCATTAACAGAAGGAATCCATCTGCTTATGTCAGATCAAAAACCTAAGAGAGAGCTGGGAAAAGTTATATGTCTCTGAACAGCAAGTACACATTTTATAGGCTTACAGGAGTATTATTTGCAAATTCCCATAGCAAGAAATGTGTTGTAATACTGATGTCTCAGTTATTCTGCTTCTCTCAGCAGCAGAGGTTCTTTATCCTGAATATTTCCTGTCTCTTTGTAAGTATTTTACTATCAAAAGTTGTAAGATTATCATGCAAGTTGCACAGAAGAAGAGAACTGCAAAGAAGTGTTGCAGTGGTGATTTCTTCTTACTCTGGCAGTTTCCTCCAATTCTGTTTTCCCTTTGTTCCTCATCTCCCTAAATTTTAAGGTATCTGGAGGGTGCACTTGATGCATTTGGCTGTGGCCATTTTGAGTTCATCATGATAGAACTATCATTACTGATGATAATACAGGTTTAATTCAATTAATCCTCCAGTCTGATGAAAGTTTTTATTGGCACACTAAGAGAGGAATGGTCATTATACATGCTTGTAAAATCATTCTGTGCCATAGGGACACTTTCATGCATATTTTTAATGTTATTCTTATCCAGATTACTTAATATAATTTCCTTTATGTAACTTTCATACAGGAAATTGTATTTTGGAAAAAAAAAATCAAACAAAAAATACCCTTTAAATTTCAAATGTCAACTTTATTTTAACCTCATTTTATCCTGGCTTTTAAGCCAAAAAATTTTAATATAAAGGTTAAGGTTTCTCCCCTTTTTATTTTCCCCCTTTACCAATAATCAAGAAAGTTTAAAAAAAGGAAGACATAGGAGGAATTATTGTTAAGCTTCTAATTAAATCATTGAAAGATGCATTTTCCCCTTCTCTTGTATTATGCTACTATAATGTGAATGAGAAACATTAGGAAACAGTTGCAAAGCATGGAAAAGCAAAAGTGAATATCAAATTGATTTTTCATGCTGTAGGCAGAACAAGGGCACAAATCAAAATTATATGAACTATAAATTTTCAATTGAACATGTGCAATTAGCAAAAATTTTCAAAGGAATTTGGAAAATTTGCAATTTAATATTAATCCATGTAACATAACTGCAATTAGAAAAGGCAAAACATTTATGAGGGATTTAGAGACAAAGATAAGGTTTGAAATCAAGGTGCAAATTTGTTAAAATCCAACAATTATTTCTGTTAGTATTTTATTTTTCAGGAAGTTCTGGAAGTACTATTACATAAAGCTCTGACATATCTTTTGGAGTCTTTTAAAATCATATTCAGATACAGAATTGCAGAATACTTTTTGTGAAAATAACTTTAATTCTAAGCTATTCAAAATAGATATCTTATGTCTGATAAAACAGATGTACTTGGTTGTTTGGGTATTTTTGTCCCTGTCAAGAGATTAAATATTTTATCATCAATATGGAAACTTATAGGACTATTTTTTCTTTAGAAACTGTAACATGATAATGATTCTTTTTTGTGCTGTTGGGTTCTTTGAAGTCACTGGAATTTAATCATATGTTTCAAGTTAAGCTCATGATAACCTACAGCTATGTGATAATGGCCTTTTTAACTAAATAATCTTATTAATGACAATATAGATGAGCCACATATGCAGAATGTTCGGTTTCTCCCAGGTTTCATTGTACAGAAATCTGAATGCAGTTCAAGTTTTGTTTTCTGGAATAGTCCCTCACCTTGCATATTTTGTATAGCAATCTGTACAAGAGTGATAACAGACTTATAATTCTAGACAAAAGATCTTTATTTTAATGTAGAAGAAATGAAAACTAATCAAATGCTTTAAAGTGTGACTATACTATGTGTTAGGATGGGCCTTTTGGTAAGAAAGACTAACCTATCACTTGTGATAGGTTATTGAGGCATAGCAGGTGTCATAAAGAATATGCACTACAGATCCCAGCTTTGTATAAAAAGTAGGAGCCAGTCATGTTTTGCTGCTGACTTTAAAACATAAAACTGGCAGATATCAAGGGTTACTGTAATTAAATGATGGTTAATTTTTTTGAATACTTCACTAGAAGTGCTATGAAAATTTTATATAGTTCATTACACATTATGCAAATAGCTGTTAAATTTCTTATCTTAAAACTACATAGTTCAACACTTTATTTTATGTAAGAAATATGATTGGCTGCTTCTGGCAATGGTAAAGTAATTACCACTGGCTTAATTTGTACCATGAAGATCTGCAAGGCTCTGTCCTGTGATAGTTGCCATGTTTTACCACTGTTAAATTGTATTTATTGCTTTGGAAAACCATATGTTTGGGGACATTAACAGTGGCAGTAGAATCTTGTCAAAATTCTAGTTGCCTAGATACAACTAGATGGAACAAACTACTAGTAGAATTATAAAAAACATTTGTTTTTCAAAGAGTATATTTAAATGACATAACAACTGTGTTGTGACTGTTACTGCTGGTTTTTCTGTAGCTACAACAGGCTGTCAAGAGAAATGTTACAAAACTCAACTGGAGCTGTAAGAAGCCACTGTCAGGGAAAACAGACTTCCAGGAAGTCTTTGATCTTAATCCGACTTTGTGGTAGTAGTTACTCAAATTTCTCTTTTTCCAGAGAATAAAAATTCTGCAGATAACACAAGCTTATTTTCAGGTCAGAAAATGTGGAAGATGTTATCAATTTACATCAAGAGATTTTTCTTTATATTTTTTTTGAAATTAAAATACTGAAAGTAATGCTATAATCCCTTTCAAAATTAGGTCATCTCGTATTAGAAAATTTCCTCTGTTTCGTTCTTTTAATATAAAAAGACCCAAAAAATCTTACCCAAATGTTTTTTAATTAACTAGATCTCAGCAGTAAATAGAAAGATATCTTTCCCTCTTATAGGGCTCACCTAATATTCAAGAATTTTGCATGGCAAACTGAACTTTAGATTTAAATTGCCTGCAAATAACTTTTTTCATTAAAGGTCAGTGCAGAAATACAAAAGAAATGTCACTGACGGACTGACTTAGACAGTCTGTAAGTTCTGGTTCAAAACATTCTCGCTAGGAGGGACTTTGTATCTCACACTGGATTTTAGCAAAAAGCCAATAAATATTGAATTAATGCAAGAAGATTAAATTGATGCTTACAGCCTAAATTCTTTTAGCATAAATTACATGCAAATGTTTGATTAATCAGGCTTTGCTGTTTCTGTTGTCAATTAATTGTTCAAGGCAAACATCCAGTTTCAAATTTTAGTTTTAATGTTCTCTTCTTTGTAATATTATTATTATTATTAAACTGTAATGAAAATTAAACTGAGACAACATTTTAAATGAAGCCAATTAATAAAACCTGCAGTCCACCATGATAAAGCCTTATAGAGCTTGCTTATAACTTGAACTCTAGCAGTTCATTCCTTTTTTTATGTATATCTGAGTGCAAATTTCTTTCAGCAGACTGACTGCAAGGTAGGAAACCATTTAATATTGTCTTATTATACCATTGGTCTCAAATTCTACAGCTGTACATCAGTGAAATTCTAGGAAGATACAGGAGTATTCATATATTTATCAGTGTAATAACAATTTCATGATCATGTACCTTTTTTCTTTAACCATTTAATTTTAAATGCATTTTGTGGGCCATTTCTCAGAGATGTTTCTTCATTTCTCTCTGAAAAGCTCCAAAGATGATTTACCACGTGTCTCCTACCATGTTAGGTGTACAACATAGCCTAATATTAGGAATAGCATTTTCCAGTATGCTGATGTTTCTCTTTTGGTAACGATTATAGCACTTGTGTTTTTGATTGGAGAATGACACCATGTTCATTAGAAGGATCATGCACATATTTCTGCTTTAATTCAGCAGATTCAGTTTTCAAGTTCAAAATGTCAGAAACTTGTCTCAGGGTCCAATAGCTCCTTTGCTTATACGATATATTATCAGATTTTAAGAATTAAGGATGCCTCATATGAGCAAATGTTTCTGTATTTTGCAGCAGGCTTGAATCTTTTCCATAGTTTGAATAGCATAGTCCCTATAAAAGAAACCAAAACTGTACATGTAAACAAAAGAGGAAGCAGGGGTAAATTTTTCTCCCTTCTCACATGAATGCCCTAATTAAAACTTCAGTCTCTTAAATGTACCTTCTAGAAATACTCTTTATAACCAATGAAAATTTATATGCCCATGAAAACAGAAATATTACAAAAACCACTTTGATGTACAGACCTCTGTGGAAGAAAGAGTAGATGAACAGAGCTGATAACAGAAGCACTGTCATTTCCATTTGCAGTTTGACAGTTGACCATCAGATCATTGACTGGTAAGGAACCTGGGTTGTCAAAGAATCTACTTAACTTTTCCATGCTGACAAGTGATAGAATCTTATGTTAGTCTGAGCTTAATGATGACATTGATCAAAATGTAAATATAAATAGATTTATCAGGACATGATGATTATGCTGATAAAGGCCTGACAATTGGAACTTCCAGAGCAAAATTCTGAAATGATAAATGTTTATTTCCCAGCCTAAGGAAATGGATTCAATACTGCAGTTAATGTTTCATACAACCCAACTTCATTAAGCACAAATCAGCTAATGACATCATTTATTTGTTCATTTTATCAAATTGCATTAATTAGGGAAATGTATCAAAAGTGAATAAATTTGCTATTCCTTAGAATAACAAAAAAGGGGGTAATTGAATTAATTTGTCCCTTTTACCCCCTATTAAGTTGGAGAATGGTGATTCTTTCTCAACTTTATGGCATTTGTGTTTAACATAATTCTCACTAACCACTTTAATTGTGGGGGTTTAAAGCAAGAACACTTACAGGATGGACAAATGCCAGCTCATTCCTTTCCAATCATATTAAATGCCATCTCTCTAGGGATACAGGCTTTTAACAAAGGCCTGTGTAACCATTATTCTTTAAAATATTATCTTTAATATTATTAAATAGAAGCAATCAACAAGGTCTTGTCATGGTTCCTTAAATTATTCACACCTGAGTTATTGAATCCCATTACAATGTTTACTGCGAGATTGTTGTCCTGTGAGTTCTGATTATGATGATGTGCAGGTGTATTGGATTTGCATGGTCAGGTTTTGATATCTGAGATGCTACAAGGGTGGCCTCTGTGAGCTGCTGCTGGAAGCTTCTCCCATGTCCATCAGAGCCAATGCCAGGCAGCTCTAAGATGGACCTGCCACTGGCCAAAGCTGGGCCAGTCAGTAGGAGTGGTAGAGCCTCCAGGAGAATGCAGTTAAGAAGGGGGAAAAAGTCCTGTGCAAGTGCTGCCAGAGAGAGGAGTGAGACTATGTGAAAGGAATAACTCTACAGGCACCAGATGAAGCAGGAGGGGAAGGATGTGCTCCAGGCATCAGAGCAGGGATTCCCCCTGCAGCTCATGGTGAATACCATGGTGAGGGCATGCTGTCCCTCTGCAGCCCATGGAGGTTCACGGGGGAGCAAAGATCCACTGCAGCCAGGGACGGACCCAGTGCTGGAGTGGGCTGCTGGCACAACCTGTGGTCCCACGGAGAGAGGAGCCCACGTTAGATCAGATGTGCCAGCAGGACTTGTGACCCTGTGGGGAGCTCACAATGGAGCAGGCTGTTCCTGAAGGACTGCACATTGTAGAACTGTAGCCCATAGGAACAATCCATGCTGGAGAACCTCATGAAGGACTGTGTCCCATGGGAGGGACTCCGCAATGGAGCAGGAGAAGAGTGGAAAGATTCCTTCACCTTAACCTTAAGCATGGGAAGAGAGGGATGGGGGGAAGGTGTTTGAATATTTGGGTTTACTTCTCATTATCCTACTCTGCTAAAAATTTGAAATACATTAATTTTTTTTTTTCTCTCTCTCTCTCTCTCTCTCTCTCTCCTGTCCAGCGGAGGAGAGGGAGGGATAGACCAGCTTTGGTGGGCACTTGGCATGATATGTATGAATCATAGTGATGTCTTTGAGCTCTTATAAACATTGTTGTGATGTTTTTAATTATAGTAACAGATTCTACAAACAGCTGAAAATCACATAATTTGCATGTAGTTATGGATATTAGGTAGACTGGAAAGGGACAGGTGGCTTTAATTATGCAGAATGACTAGGTCTTTCTAGTTTTAACTTTATGTTGTCCAGGATTACTAGAAATTCTAAGTTCACATTAAAAATCAGCTTCAAAATCATGCTAAGAAACAGATGCCACTTTAATTTTCTGTGTTCTGCGTCAAAGAATTTCTCTCTTTTGGGGGAAGGGCTTCCAGTGGGTTAGTGGTAAAGATATTGCACTGATGATACAAAAAAATTAATACTGCATAATAATTCCTGCCATTGAATGATCATTTCTATTTCATTAAAAGCAAAATGGTGGTACCTTCTTCAAATATCAGCATTTTCAAGAAATATTAATCTTTACCTGACAGAAATATAATTTCATCTCTGAATTAGAAAATAAAGTTTTCAATGGTGTGTTCTCCAAGTGAGCTTCCAAATAGGCATATAAATCTGTGTACAGCACAGACACAAAGGCATCTGACCCAGGGCTGGTAATGATAACCAGAACCAGAAGCTGCAGCTGCATGGTGCCAAGCTTCATGAGCTGTCTGGACTTGAGTCAGCTTGGTTCTGACTGCAGGCTAAGCCACATTTGTGCAGCAGTGCATTCAAGCTAATAAAGATAGCTGCAAAACAGGGCTTGTTAGGTCACCCATAGAGCTGATCTGCACCATGTGGATTTACTGAGTTGCATCTCTGCTAGCTCAGGGATCTATACACTGTACTCTATGCCAACAGACACAGGCTGATAAATAGGATATTCCATCTGGAGACACTGGGTGAACATGTAGAATTAACTTGGTTTTGTAAATTCTTCAGCTGACGAGAGCAAACACACACCCCAGTGATCTGGGAAAAAACCTGTGCCATGGTAAATGTGAAAGGACTGTTGACAGCCAAAAGGAATCCACACTGACAGTCTCTTCTGGAAATTTCTGTTGTTTCTGGAGAATTAGATAGGTCAGAGATTAAGCACTTGCTGCGAGGAAAGTTATATATATCCAAGACTCTTGTATGCCCAGGAAACTCTTCCAGCAGCATGGTGTTAACTACAGTTAAACCAGCTGTGCTGGTGCAGATGAGGGGAGGCTTCTACTCTGAAACAAGTCAGGTTTAATTCTAGAGGAGGAATTTTTAAAAGTGCCAACAGAAGAAGAAGGCCTAGCTTCATGTGTTTCTGAATAAGGTGTACAAGACTTAAAAATCAGAGCTTTCCTTTCTTTTAGTAGTGATCACAGGAACATCATCATTACTGGGAAAGTTGTCGTAAATAAAAAAATTGCTTCAGGATTTCAAAACTCCTTTAGAGAAAACAAGCAAACAGCTTCCCCCCTCTCTGCCTTTGATAGCTTTTTGCTTTAGCCAGAGCTAATCAGTGAAGTTAGTTACTAACAGCTTTAGAAGTTATTGAGTTGTAGCAAGCCATTATCAGTATGAAAACTTGTTGAGTTGTGACATTTCTTAAAGCACAGATGGCACATATGACTTCTGATACACTGTAATACCAGCCTATTTCTCCAAACTGTTTAAAAGCAGAAGGAGAACTAAATATTTTAGAACATGCATATGGGTGCACGTACCGGTAGGGATTTTTCTTTAATATTATTTGCATATTTATATAATTTTAATAGAAAGTATTTGAATTCCCACAATCACTGTAATATTTGTAAAAGGTGTATTTTCTGGGAGCTTCTGATTCTTTTTCCAAAATAGATGATGTCATTCACCAACTTGTCCGTCAACCTGAGATTAGCCATAAGCTGGTGCCTACTATCTTTTTTAGCAGCTGCACTAATTTGTGGTTAAAATAGAGCATATTTTCTACACAGTAATTCTACTTATATCATCTTCAGACAATTTTTTTCAGTGTTAATTATCCTTGCTATAAAAAAGTTGCATTTTATTTCTATTTTTACCTCATGACTGTTATGACACACTCCAGAATGCAAAGGTAACCCAGGTTCTTATTTAATAGATCTCTTGGGACAGATTAAAGTGAAACAAAACTGAATAATCAGTGTTTGTAAATATGTTGAGTTTATTTTAAAATAATTTGAGTGCACTGTAAACCAGCTATATAGCCCCTTCAGTTATTATCTATATTAAGATAATAATATAAAAGCATGAAAACATCACTCAATAAAATGTATAAGAGGAAAAAAAAGAGAAACACAAATCACATAATCACAACACACAAGCCTACAGCAAGTCTTGCTTGTTACAGTTTAGATATCTAAGATATTGGTAGAAATCATGGTCCTCTCTTAATCCATTGAGGCAGAGGATAAAAACCCACCAAGGGCAAAGTTCAGTGGGTTAATATATGTTTAGATTCTGGTGAGAATGCCCAGGTACCTCCCCTGGGGGCAGGGGGAGTTTTACACTGTCTTTTGATCACATGCAGCTGGAAGTTCTTGGAAATGAATCTGAGGGCACTTTGGGGATCTTTGTCTATGACACCTTCTAATACATGACAGCTGCCTCTCGAGTCAGCTCAGGTGAGCCAGTTATGTCCCATCAGAAAGAATTAATTACTCACAAGATTTTCCATGGGTGAACGGAGTTTTCAGCTGATCAACTTGACCCTGAGATTAGTTCAGCTGGTCAGAGCATGGTGCTATAACCACCAAAGTTTCAATCCCTGTATGGGGTATTCACTCAGAGTTGGATTTGATCCCTGCAGGTCCTGTCCAGCTCAGAATATTCTGTGATTCTGAGTTACGTATCATGGCATGATATAGTACTGGCATAATACAAAGCACTATCCCATCTCCACTGGGTGTTCCTCTTATCAGCCTCAAAACCCATCTTGTGTCCTACCCCTTTGTTTTATGGAGACCAGAGGTTTGCAACTGCACACCCAAAAACTCACCTCCTCCCCTCAAGGGATACAAATGCAGCCTCATCAAATCACTTAGGTGTCTCCAAAAATAGGTGTTTTGAGTCATTAATTTACTGTCCAGTCCCTCACAATGACTTCTGTGAAATTCAATTAAACAAAGATATAAAAAAGTAGCAGCAATCATTTCTAACCCTAGAGAGAACTTCACTAAGAAAAACTTGTTATATCTCTGTGGTCCAATTATCACTATGTCTCAACCACTATGAATTTTTCATGAGAGTGAGAACCACACAAATTCTCGGTTTCCATATTTTTTTTAGTATATAGAATTCATCCAAAAGCATGCAAATTTTTGAAGAATATTCTGGAAATACCACGGAGGAGAACAAACTGGATTACAGACTATTTAAAGTAGTCAGAAAAACCTGGCCAGAAAAAAAAAAACCCTAACAACAAAAGACAAATGGAACAGAAAAAAATAAAATATCTGATATCATACACATGCATAAACCATAATATTCTGTTGTGCCAAGTACCTCAGAGCTAATTTTGTTACCATGATGCAGACAGCTCTGTCAAATGTTTTTGTGAAATGTTATGAAATCTGCCAAGAAGATCCATTATTCCAGAAACTATACCAGTTGACATAATTGTATATACTTTTCATGGAAGAAATATATATGATTTTAATAAGAATTGTGTGGTACAGGATTGAGTGATATAGAGATGTGTGTTAAATTATGCAATTAATTATGCTCTTAACCTGGGAAACTGTACCATCAGTTCTCACTGATGCTGCTCATGCCTTGAATTCCTAGACAGCAAGGCACAAGATACACAATGAAAAACTTTAACATTGTGCTGAATTTTCTTCTTTTTTCCTAGGTGAAACCATATTTGAGCAAAAAATGTTTTCCCCTTCCACCTGCCTTTCAAAACCCCCAAGTGCTGATTCAAACTTTTCTAAAAGAGCATCTTCAAGTAGAGATACTTCCATTTACATTTTATCCGTCTGTCATGGGATAAACATAAAATGACAAAGAGAAAAAGATGTATATCCCTTAAATATTCAGGTATTTCTTATTCATATGATGGCAAACCACTAGGCTAATAGTAGAGGGAAGGACAGGAAAAGGTCTTCCTAGTGATTTAAAATCAGAGCTCTAAATCTGGTGCCACACAGTTGAGGACTCAGTGCCACCAAAGTCCAAGCAGCCATCAACCCATATCTGTTTCACACAACCTTTCACTAAATGGAGAATAATTTTACCATTCTTTTGATAAAATTCTTGGCATTTTGTTTTTTGCCTAGTTTCCATCCAGAGTTGCTTGTGCACTGCAGTCAAAAATAAAGGGTAAGAACTTGTATTAAACCCTACTCGCTCAATTAATTTATTGAACTTAGTTCTTTGTTTCTCTCAGACAGCTAGCAAAAGGAAAAGAGGAAACAGTGTAGAGTTGCACCAGGCTGGATATTAGGAAAACTTCCTTGACTGAAAGGGAGGTTAGGCATTAGAACGTGCTGCCCAGGGAAGTGGTGAAGTCACCACCACCAGGAATGTTCAAAAAACTAGTAGGAGTGGCACTTCATGATATGGTTTAGCAAGCATGGTGAGGTTCAGTCAAATACTGGATTTGATGATCTGGAGGGCTTTTCCAACCTTAATAATTCTATGGTTTGTGCTCTGTCAGAAACTTAATACACTGAGGCCAGCTGTACTCATCCTTATGTTGTAGGGATTCCTTTTTTCATGCATAAATGACTAGAAGCTGCAAAAGACAGTGAAATTCAGTGGTGCTTCATCCCAGGTGAGTTGACGGTGATAACCGCTGAAACTTTTCATTTTTTATTCATTCAAATACTTCCCACTTATCTGTAGGAATTGGAACATCTTCCACTCAAGAATCTAAGAGCCACCCCTCACCAAAAGTACAGAAACAATGTCACTCTTCTATGAGATATGAAAGCATCTTCTTTCATATGAGACTAGACAAAAGAAGAAGCCAGGACTTTAATATTCTTGATGAATCATCTGGTCTGGGGGTAAGCAATAAGTCAGTGGGGCTAAGGGGGATGAATAACTTCTATCTTTCCCCCCTTTGCATTTTGTATGGGAAAAGACTGACCTCATCAGACATCCAGCACCACAAGGCCTCTGGCTACAAGTGCCATGTAGGTAGTTTTTTGCTGCCTAGAGCACTTCAACCTCCTTCATTTGTCTCCTTGTGACACTTGGAACAGTCTAGATTACAGTAAGATAAGGTTGTGAATCTCAGCTGTGCCTTATTTGGGAACACTGTAATCTAAAAGTAATTTTTTTTTATCCAAAATAAACGTTTTATAAGTCCACATCTCTTCACAAATGATTCCTGGGAAGTTTTTTGGTGTCTGTGTCTTAGTGCTGTCGCATACAGCTCACATCAGATTATTATTGTTTACTGTTCCAGCTAGCACAGAACTTAAAGCTCCTGTTGTACCCCCAAATAACGTGCAAGTTGCCTAAAATCCCAATGAGATATGTATGAATTAAGATTCAAATGAAGAGCCTGCAGCTTGTTTGTAATGTGACTCTCAAACTACTCCTCAAAATTTCTTTAGCTATTTTCCATAGATATCAGTAAGTACCTGTAGTAGATAATATATCCATTTTAAGGAACAGGGATTCTATTAAGAAACAGGGTTTCCAATTCATGGCTGAAGTGGAAAAGGACATACATTTCACATAAAAGTTAGAGAGATCATGAAACGTGTAGAAGAGAAATCAGAGAAAATAAGTGTGCCTTCTGTATTAACAGCCAAGGGTGGGTAAGAATCATCATTTTATCTGATAATGAGTTTGAAAATGTACTTGGAAGAGGAAATAAATGTAGCAGTGATCCCCTCCTGGACAAGGAAAACATGTAATCTGTAATCACACTAAAAGCTTATTACCTTTATTAGGCTATACACAATCATGGCAACACTTAAGCCTCAGATCACAATTTTGAGCATCTCATGTCTTACCCATGGCCAAAATCATAATGAAGAAAGGCAAATGGATGATGAGAAGAAAGAAGTGGCTGTCTCCAAAAGACTTCAAAGATATAAGCAGAGGAAGAAGTTGAATCAAACTGTCTTAATCAGTTCTAGCTTTGTTGGTCTGAGTCTCACCTAAGGCTCAGAGTCGTTTACTCATCTCTCTGAGCTTTTCACTCAGTGTCACATAGGTAAGAGAAAGCAGCAAAATCCTTAAACAGAAGTAGGTACAGCTTAACTCCGTAGGGATGATTTGTGTTCAGAGAAACAAGAGATTCAGCAGTGAATCAGAAATGAGTTTACCTCAATTTATCATATTACTGTCCTTTATTCACAGACATGAAAAGATGTAAGGCATTTTTTCCATAGTAAACAGACATGTTTGAAGTGCTGTTTCACTGGTTAATATCAGTACTAAATATAAAAGAGTGTTTTATTGTCTAGTCTGGAGACCCTCCATCACCAGAGTTGTTGCAATTCTTCTCTTTCGCATGTGTAAGAGTCCCTTCATGATATTAAAGATCTGGAGAGCTTCAATTGTAAAACATGGGAGTGCTTGTCACCTACCAGATCATATTCAAGGAAATTCCCTACTAGTTCCTAAGGTGAAGGCAATCACGGTCAAGGCTTTTAGTATCTTTCAGTAAGCAAAGTATTCTAACCTGAGGTTTATTTCACCTGGAATGCCTAAACATTTTTAGTAGCATTAGTGCTGGTACAGTTTAGTTAGTCTGGTTCTGCCTCTCATTTTTGTCAGAATTTAAAACATAGTAACAAGCTCTAAGAGCCAGTAGTGACACAACTCATAAATTTGTGTGATAGGAGAAGAAGTGCACTGATTAAAAGTGCCTAAGTGGCAAATTAAAAAAGACCAGCTGCCATGCCAGTGGTATCATATTTTTATGCCCTGCTATGTGACAAATACAGATTAAGTATTCTGTGTGTTTCTACAATATGTTAGTCTTACCTCATTGTTATTTTATTATTATTAACTTTGAACCTGTCTGGAACTGAAAAGATGTTTCACCTACAGGTAGTCTCCATTTTTCCAAAGCCCTTTTACTTCCACCACATACATTTTACAAGATCTGTTGTGGAGGTCCCAGATGTCTTTAAATAAAGCTTTTTAAATTGTTTGCAAGGTTAATAGATGCAGATATGTTCTATTTATTTCAGAAAAAAATCCCTAACAAACATAAAAAACCAACAAAAACCCCAAAACACACCAAAATACCTTGAACGGGGATTTTTTTTCAAGAAAAGGTCTTGAAAGTTTGAAGCATAGAGTCATCAAGGGTGAAAGAGACCTTCAAGACCATCCAGTCCAAAAGTCCACGTAGCATTACCATTGTAATAATTCATGTTTCTCGTCTTTCTGATACACAGAAGAGCCTAAAGCAAAATTTTTAGGTAATTATGACTTCAACTCTGAATTTCTGTGAATCCTCAATTTCCACTCTTTTTTTTCATAGTGTTTCTCATCATCCCAATAAAAAGATAATAAAATTTATTGATTCTATATATGGAGGATTATCATCAGGAGAATTAGGTCCCTTATAAATTTGGAGAGGAGTCTGCATAAAATCTTGAAAAGTATGATCATCCTTGTGGTACAGAGGAATCTAAAACATTTGGTTGAACACCTCTCTGTCTTTGGAAAGAAGTGGGGTAATTTATTCATATCTTCCAGAGAAAATGAAATATGTTCTCTTCTCTTAGTAGCTCAAAGGGATGATTAACAGCAACCATTAAATGAGTTCAACATTTTTAAATCCTAGGACTGGATCATTGGAATAGATTTGGCTGTGGACTACTGATCTGGAGTCAGAGCTACTAACTGGCCTCATTCATTTGAAATGACACAGAAAAAGAGTCAGATGGGTGTATTACTCAATCACAAAATGCCTGTGAGACAGTGATCCAGTGTGTCTTAGGAATAAAAAAAAAGAATAAACTTCAGCTTGTGTCAATTATTTCCAATTAAAATAATTTCCAGTTATTTCTAAATACTCAATATTTAAATATTTAAGAAAATGTATTTCAAAGTAGGATGGGTGTAGAGAAAAGCTAATGCTGTGATCAGCAGAATGATTAGACTATCATATGGTACCTTGCTGAGCCTAGCAACAGAAAAGATGTAGGGCATAAAACTATGGCATTTAGAACTGTACAAATACTTAGGAGAAGAGTAAGGTAAATTCTTTGGGAAGGAGCTTGACCATTGACAGTAAATGATAAATTGATCTAAGGGTTTATATGGTTTTGCATATCAGGTGGATATGCAAAAAAGTTGGCACAAACTTCTAATAATAGCAATGAGGGCAAAAACCCCAGATTGCTTTTAATTTGGAAATCAATATGCAAACAGAAGCACTGCAACTTTGACAGCTGGAATGGGCCAAGGGCATTCCTTCGGATCTCTGCTACTTCTTTTTTCATTAGAACAATTGGGGGTTTTTTTGGGTTTTTTTTTTGAATCAAAATTTAAGACAGGTTGAGTGCGAACTCTCATAGCACTGATAGACTGGTATGGCTTTCATCTTTGGAAGCAGTTGAGAATCATATGGGATCAAATCTGTAAAGATAATAGCATAATTAATGACAATTAGTAGAGTTTTACAATAAACAGATCTTATCAAACAAATGGTATATTTCTGATGATATTACATTTGGCTTAGGATAGTAACTAAGATATTGCAATATAGCTAGAGATAGAACACAGATATTTGTCTTAAGATGCCCTAAAAAGAACATTCACAAAACCCATATTATTTACATTAAATACTCACTATTAGTCAAGTGCTTGTAGTTTACTGTACTTACAGGATGCTTATAGTTTACAGACTCTCCTGCTATCCATCAGAGACCAGTGTTATCAATGTTCTAGAAGAAAATATAAAATCAATACAGATAAATATATGGATGACACAAACACTGGTTGAACAATACATAATAACAGAGGCAGTTTAGTAATAAAGTTTGCTATGCATCATTTGGTAAAGATATGGTAAGCCTAACCTGAACATATACAAGGTCACAGAGTATGAAAAAGGGAATCTATATCATATTTACAGACTAGGAAATAGTTATGTTGAAAGCATTGACTTGGATAAGGCTTTAGAATAAAACTGAATGACAATGGCTTTTGAGTTTGTTAATTTTTAATATACCAAACCTATATATTAAAATAAAATTATTTCATTTGAAATGCTTTAATTTTTAATTCAATCCAAATTTTGAGATAGAAAGGAATTTTAATTTATTAGAATGTTTGGTTTGGGGGAAATAAAAAATATTAAACATGCCAGAGGAAAGTCTGGAATTAAACATTATTTTTAAACAAAAAAAATATTATTTTTTTTTAATATTATGCAAATCTGAAACTCCTGAAGCTAAAGTTTAGACATTATATTGTTCTTCTAGCTGCTCTTGAAAGTTTCTCTGAATTGGATATATTAACACTATGGACATACTTGTGCTTGAAACCTCATTTTAGGATATTCTGGTGTCATCTTGAAGTCTCTCTGTAATTTGAGCCATGCTGCATGTACAAGAACATAATGCTTTGAGCGTTAGGCCTTTACTGAGATACATCAGCTGACTTTGTAAATAACTGTTTCTATGAGAGTCCTTTTACCTTCCAGGGGATACCTCCAGGAGGATGTAGGATAACTTTCTTACTGTGCTGGGTTGATGCTGGATGAATGCCAGCTGCCCCTCCAAGCTGCTCTATCACTCCTCTCCTCGTCTGTGCAGAGGAGAGAAAAGAGAATGAAAAGCTCACGGCTCCAATTTAATGACGGTAGATATCACTCACCAGACACTGTCATGGACAAAACAGACTTGACTGGGAAAATTAGTTAATTTGTTTACAATCAAATAGGAGTAGGAAAATGAGAAATAAACTCCAAGTTTTATTTAAAACCCTTCCCTGCAAAGCACCTTCCTCCTACCCCTCTCTTGTCCCCTCCACCCTCCCTTTTTCCCAGCCTCAACTTCAGTCCACAATGATCTACCTCCTCTGCTCCAGCAATGCAGGGAGACAGGGAATGGGTTTGTAGTAAGTTCATGATGTTGTCTCTGCTTCTCCTTCCTCCTCACACTCTTCCCTTGCTCCAGTATGTGGTCCCTACCATGGGAGACAGTCCTCCACCCCTTCTCCAATGTGCATCCTTCCCACAGGCTGCTGTTTATCATGTGCCACTCTTGCATGGATTCCTTCCATGGAAGGGCTGCAGTCCTTCAGGAACAGGCTGCTCCACCGTGTGTCCCTCATGGGGTCACAAGTCCTAGCAGCAATGGTGCTCCAGCATGGACTCCTCTTTCCCCAGGGTCTCAGGTCCTGGCAGGAGCCTGCTCCATGGGGATTTCATCACAGACAAGCATTCACATGGTCCAGCATGGGGTACTCCATGGGCTGCAGCGGCCCAGCTGCCTCATCATGGTCTTCACCACAGGCTCCAGGTGAATCTCTACTCCTGGAGCACTTTTTCTCCTTAGTTCTTCACCGACCTTGGTGCCTGCAGAGTTTTCCTCTCACATAGTCCCACTCCTCTCTCTGACTGCCATTGTGTGGGTTTTTTTTTCCCTTCCTCACTGTATTCTCCCAAGGCACTACCACTCTTGCTGGTGGGTTCAGCCTTGGCCAGCAGCAGGTCCATCTTGGAGCTGCCTGACATTGGTTCTTTTGGACATACTGGAAAGCTTCCAGCAGTTTCCCACAAAAGCCACCCCTGTTAACTGCATTACCAAAACCTGGCAGCACAAACACAATAGACACACCCTCGCTGACTTAGCTTAGTCTGTCTTCTAAGCCTATCTTCTAAGATAAAGAGAGCGAGTCAGTAGCTACAGTCAGGCCATGCAGCAGAATTTGTAGGTCTTGCTGTTGGATGAAAGCAGTTGGCAGTGTCTGGAACTAGATATTGGTTAACCTAATAACAGCTGCCTTTTTTCACAGTATGAGTCTTCTTGCATCTTTCATGCAGTTCTATCATGGGAGCACCTACCTCCCAATTTAATAACTTCTGGTTATTTTACATTTGGAATTATTTATGAATCTGTATAATATAATGCAAATTTATGATAATAATGGCCAAATAAAGCTGATGGTTAAAAAGGGAAAATAGTGAGTATTCTGTATTTTTTTAATGGACTTTTTTATTGTTAAGTGTGTCACAGCCCTGCACTGTTCACAAAGTTCCACCTCTGATCCTGGCACAGAATGCTGATTATATTGCAACAATGTCAAGGAAATGCACAGAAGCAAAATAATGCATTTTTAAATGTTTCAGCTATATTTAGTTGAAATTTGAAATAATCAGTTTGCAAATAAACTTTTTAGGTGTGAACCTAGAAACTGAATCTCTTTTCTTGTGAGTGACAGTGGACTTTGCCAAGTGTTAAATCCTACAGCTGCAGAGGGTGGCTGTTCCTTTTTCTTAGCCTGCTTGACCTCAGTATATTTTTCACTGCCATTCCAATGGACTATCCTTCTGGACTGTCTCAAGGAAGGTAACATATTTTCTAGTTCTTTCCCTATTTTAGTTGCTATCTCATGCTGTACTGGTGGCAACTTTCTGTTCTTTCCTCATTCTCATTCTTAAAGAATATTTCAGTTCTTTGACTTTGTTGCTTTTATTTTCTGTTCTCATTGCTTCTAATGTTTCACTACAGATATCAAAATGAGATATCAATGTAAAGAGTAGTGCACCTAATACAACGTCTCCCTCATTTCACCTGCTTAAGTCTTGTATCTTGTTTCCTTGTCTGAGCTGTTCTCTAAGCCATATGTTAGGACCATGCTATAGCAATCTATTTTCAGCATTAAAACTTATGATCTTTGTTTCTTGTCTTGCCAGGCCTTAAAAAATGAGGGTTTTACTTCCCATCAACCACTCTTATTTAGTTTGGCTTGTGCAGCTACCATCTTTAGACACTGTCTTTATTCTTGAGTGCTACTAAAGCCTTTATTCATGTTTCAGTTATGCTATGGAATTCTGAAAATTAAGCATGTAATTAAGTGTCATTTAGCATCAATATCTAAAATAGATTCCAATGTATTTATAATATTTTTTTTTTTGACGCAGTGGAAAACAAAAAAACTAATAGTTCATTGTTTTAAGGGAAAAAACTACAAAGTGTAGCAAAAAAGACCCAAAACTTGATAATGCAATGGGCATCATTACAAGACAGCATTTTATTCCCTATTTTATTGTGTTCATAGTTAGAGTACACAGGTTGCTACATCTTGCTAGTAGAATTAGCTAGGAGATTTGTACAAACATCTCTTTGTTGTTTTTCTCCTCTGGGCTTGCTCTCTTTAGAGACTCTATGATCTTCTTTGGGAAATGGTTGTTTGGTCTTGTGTATCCAAAAATGCTCCATACATTGCTGATGTTACCAGAAATAAAAAATAAGATTTGTGAAAGGTCTCAGAAACTTTCAGCCTGCCCAATAATGAATGATGATCACAGTTACAGACAGGGACAGAACATACATTAGATGCTATGTAAATCTCAGCTGAACTCCAAATGCAGGGCATGAGCAGAATTTAGACTTTTTTTGAGAAGCACATACATAAAAGATTAAATATGTGACAGAGCAGTTTGAAAAGATTAAGAATCATTAGAAGTTATATGGAAACAAAATATCATGGCTTAACCTGGCAGGCAGCAAACCACCAGCCAGCTGTTTTCTCACTTCTCCCACAGTGGGATGAGGGAGAGAATCTGAAAAAAAAGGTAAAACCTATTGTTTGAGATAAAGTCAGTTTGGAAGGACAGAAAAGGGAAGGGGAAAAAATTATAATGATGATGATAATGATAAGAAGCATACAAAACTAATGATGCTCAATACAATTACTCACCACCCACTGAGTGATGTTCAGCCTGTCCCCAAACAGCAGGCTGCCACCCTCCCAGCCAGCTCTCCTCCTTTTTATTGCTTAGGCACGTAGTTTGGGATATTCCTTTGGTCAGTTGGGGTCAGCTGTCTCAGCTCCATCCCCTCCCTGCTTCTTGTGCACTCCCAGCCTCTCCTCTGATGTGGGGGGGTGAGGAGCAGAAAAGGCCTTGACTTTGTGTAACTCCTGCTCAGCAACAACTAAAACATCAATGTGTTACCAACTGTGCTCTCATCCTAAATCCAAACCACAGCACTGCACCAGCTACTAGCAGAAAAAAATAATTCTACCCCAGCAGAAACCAGGACCCAAAAAAAAGCAGAATAAGGTATTTAAGAAGCACAGATAAGAAATTAATTGACTCATACATTCTGTGATAGATGGCAGAATTTAATTATTGATAAAATAGTTTAACAACTGAGTATAAAAGTAGGAGAAGGGTTTGATTTATAAAAGACAGATGTAGAAAAAGAAAGATAGTACCTAAAGCTACACAGAACCCTTAAATTTCAGCCTTTCTGAGATCCAGTATTAAAATCCTGTTCTGTAGGCATTTTTAATTTTCATTTTTCTATTCATTTGGTATTTCTGATTCTTTTGTTGTTGTTTTTGCTCCTCATCTCTGGCCACTTGCTGGTTTTACCTCCCTGAAACATCTGCAGGAAAAACCAGTGCTACCAGGCACTTGGCCCAAGAAAGCTGGTCCAGGCTCACTGAGGTTCTCTAGGTGAGGATGAGAGTCAAGGTGAGAGAGGGCCATGGCTGGCTCTAGGGAATGGCAGGATAGCCCATGTTTTCCAGTTGCTCTGGTATTTGTTTGTGCAGTGGGAGTGATGGAAGTTCTTTACTTTGGACCTGTTAGAATTTGGTTAGTAGAATAAAGTTGGGAGACAGTTAACTTGGACAGAACTTTCTTCTAAAGGTTTTATTGTTTTTTTTTTTTTTCTTAAATTAAATTTTGTTTCCTATTCCAGCATTACACTTGAGACCATCATACAAACCCTCCTCTTTACACAGCTTTTGCTGCTCTAATTAATTCTCTTCTTTTCTTCTGTAGTCTCCCATCTCTCCTCCCTTCTGAAACTAGATCAAATAATAGAGGCAGGCTTCCAACTTTGTTGTTTGATGTGCTTTTATCACAAAATGAAGCAAAAATAAAAAGTGTGACTTTTTTATTATGATACTGTTTGTTGCTAAAATGAGGTCTCTGTGAAAAAAAAAAAATAAAAAAAGAGCTTTTAAGATACCAGTCAGCCATGTGATAAAACCTCTCACTCTCCAACACGTGCCAAATCTTAGAAACACACCTGCTGTTGTTATATTAGTTTTAAGAACTCAGAGATGAAGGGTATAAAGTATCTCAGTCACCAAGCAGACTGCAGGATAATCCACTAATCCAGAGAGATGAAAGGAAATGCAGATTTTATGCCCTCTTGAGAGTGGCAGCTTGTCAAAAAATAGATCCTTCTGCTCAGTTTGCCAGAAAAAGAGAGAAAAGAGAGAGAAAAGGTCTCTATCTCAGAGACACAAACACACATACATGGACACAATGAGAATGTCTGTGCTACAGCAGTACATAAATCAACACCCCTGGTAGAAATCAATGCCAAAACATATATTGATATGTACACCTATTTCTTTTAGGATGAGAAAGAAAGTATATTTGGGAGAGGAAGTAATTATCTTTGCATTTTAAAATATGAGGACAAAAAAATCCAGGGTATCCAACAGATGAAAATCAGAAAATAAATCTATTCTGTTATGCAAAATAAACATTTTCTTCACAACATACACTAAAAATTAAAATTGCAGAATGCAATTGTTCTAGAAGAGTTTTAAGGTATCTTATTCAAATAAAAATCATGGCCAATACACAAAACTTGCATGCTCCAGGGGTTTTGGAGGTCAGATTCTGCTGCCTTTATTCATGACAAATGCTACATTTACTTGCAATTAGTAAGCATCAATAATAAGAGACTAAGACAACTCTGGATTTACATTTTGTAATGTAGTCATACATTTTCATGTGAACCCCAGGTGTATATGAGAGATTTTTTTTACTGGAGAAAGTGACCATATTGCTTTGAACACAGGAAAGAAAACCTGTGTGATCATTCCCATTTCTTCAGGTGCCTTGTATTTAATCTATTTTTTTTATCTTTTATGTTCACAGGGTGCAGAAGGTGAAGGTGAGGATGGAAAAGCATATCAGGCAAAATGTGGATAGAGTCAGCAGTAAAAGAAAAAAAAAATGCATGCTGTCTTCTACTGTGCAAAGCAAGCATAATTGCTGGCAGGAAGAAGTTTACACTTCTGGAAGGAAAAAATAACCAAAGAAAATTCTTCACAATATACAAGAAAAAATCTGAAAAAGAATAGATATTTTTTTTCTATTTCATGACATAAATCATGATTAACTTCGATTCTAATAAATTGTGCAAATAAATTTGCCTGGTCTGTAATTTGCATTCTTCATTATATATTTTACAGAAACAGTACTGTCCATTCTCTGAGATGATGTATGTCATGATCAAAACTAAATGATGACAAATATTTAAACATACAAGTATTACTTTAGCTCAAAAGCATAGTAAATTAAACAGATTCCTTTGAACTTTTGATGATAAATTAGTGAATATACATATATAGCACTGTTAATGTTCCTGTATTCAATAGGTGCAACAATGTATGTATAACAGTGCATACTCTTTGCAAGACTTTTTATGAAATACATTGAAAATTTGACCAATCTACCTTTAGTGGAAACTCTGATCTGCTGGGGAAGAAGTGTCATGATTCACAATATGGATATTGCTTTTAGAAGATGAGATGCTAGAGACAAGGTGCTAGAAATCAGCTTCACTGTGTGTTAGGAAGTGAGGGGGTGATAGGAATAGGAAAGCATTACCTGCACTTGAGAGAGGGAGAGGGGCTTATCACTCTCACAGGGGAACACAAGGGAGGCTGCCAGTGCACAGGTTATAACCATGTAGAAGAACCCAGGATGCTTTTACCTATATATTAAACCCCTTTTTATGCTACCTTGCAATAGAATTGGTGCTGCTGGTTTGTCAAAGAAGCACCAAAACATTTTCCTGGCTCCTTATCCTTGTCCTGGCTGTAGCTTGGTTGACCTTCAGCCTCCGTTGCTCCTGGGAGCAGCAGAGGACTTGACCAAGTAAGGATAGACAGGGAGGATCTCTGGCTTCCTGCAGGGACATGAGCATGGCCACAGCTGCACTACTTGCCTGCTGGTCACTGTTGGGCTGGATAGCAATGGCTGTGTAGTACTGAAAGAGATTTCATGCTCTGCAAACCCTCTAGGCAAAATCGGTTTCCTTAAGCGCTGTGTTAAATGAGAAGGTTTGATATGGTATGAAATTCCCCTTGTAAGGACAATTATGGGAGTCCCATGAAAAAGAGAGGTCACAGAACAATTATTCCTTGGTCTCTTCCATGGGTTTTTTAAGGCATTTCAGAAGAACAAAGTGTTAAGAAGAGATTTCAAATGGAGCAGTGAAATGGCTTTTCGTATATTTATGAAGAGAAAAAGGCACAAGGTAGGGAAAGTAAGAAGGCTCTACAATCCCAGAGTATTAGTATTTGATGTTCATATTCATCCTATTATGCAGAAATGCAAAATTAGACTTAAATTCTTAGTTAAGAATGCTCTGAGGCTTCTACAAAGATAGGGAAATTAAAACCATTAAGATAAAGGTGATACATAGCTGCAACACATTTTAATGATTATTTGTTAAAACAGCAGTACAGGTCTAATAATAATTGAACTGAATACAATTCCAGAAAACACCAGTTAAGCCATCCATAATGCATATAGACACAATGACTTAATTTGGTTGTTGTGTACCTCACTTGCATCCCTCCTGCCAGTGAGGTGGGTAAAATGATATGCTATAATATTCAGTTCCATTTCATGCAATCTTTGCCTTGAAATTGATGGCAATTATAATCAAAAAGGGTTTCTGAACAAACCCAGTTTCACAAGAACTCAGTAGAGATACAAACAGCACTCTCACTTCAGGTTTTTCTTTTTTTACCATATCATTCCATTTATATCTATTACATAGAAAAACATGTGCAAAGCCAAAAGAGACAGAGCATTAGGTGTTTGCAGATGCTGAGGAGTTGGAAGCATCTTCCTTTTTTGAAAGTGTCTTGAGGGTGATAGTAAAAGGTTCTAAAATCTTAGAAAATTCGGAGACTTAGAAAGAAAGTTAGGTTTGGAAACCCCTGGAAAATGTAGGCCCTGAGAAATGTTAGGCCTTGTGCTTGCTAAAGATCAGGTCAAACTGCACCTGTATAGTCAGTATATGATAAATGATACAATTGTTAGATGTGATTAGATGTAATTATAGTTTAAAGAACATGAGGAACAATGTTAGGGGGCTAAGGGGGGATCATGAGAAATCCATGTTTGGGTAAAAACAATGCATACAATAGAACAATGTAAATTTAATAATTAATATGTAAGTTGTATTATGATAGAGTATAAAATATGTTCAACTCAAAACCAAATCGGGTCAGATTTGTGTATGTGTACCCTTGACACCCAGAGCTTTTTAAATAAAGCACCTTCATATAATCATTCGTGATTATGTGTGTTCCTGAACACTAACAAGGGGATTGATGTCAATGCTTTTTTGCTTAAGGAAATTTGAGTCCACCTCTATTCTGGCAGTAAAGCAGTCAAGTCACTAAATTATAGTTTGTACCTGTATCTGGGAATACAATTCTCTCCTATTGCTGGTGCTGCAGATTAAGTCTAAGGGGTCAAAATACCATTTTTCAGGTGTTCTGCAGTGAGTTGTTCTCAGTCTATCCTGTTGAAGAAAATTCACTTTGTGTAGTACACTGAAATATTTATTGTGGGTACTTCCATGACTTGGTTAGGACATTAAAAACAAAAGAAAAAAAAAACCAACCAAACAAGAAAAATCAAAAAAACCAAAAAAAACCAAGAGAACCAAAAACTCACTTTCTGCTTGCTCATATGAACAACGAATGTCCTTGCATAGTTAATATTTAATTTACCACCCTCACCTAAGAAGTGAGTGATCTTAAATCTCACCCCTAGTTCAGTGCATGTTTAATTAAGAATGCAAAGTGGAATTACCCTGGTAAACAAGAATTAAAGCTCCTTCTCTTTGAAGCAGTGGTTTGGACTATCTTTTTGAAGGGGTCTACCAGTTCAGATGGTTCAAAGGTGCAAAGCAAAGCAAGATGTCTTTCTTTTGCTATGCTCTATTTTCTTCAGCATTAGGGGATTATTTGCACTAGGATTTTGTCTTTAGATCAGAAGCGAATTTTTCAAGTGACTCTCCCAATCACCTCTGGCTCCTGTACATTGGTTCCCACCAAAATACAAAGCCTGTGATCCAGCTGCACACAGCAAGTCAGTTCAGAGGGTCAAAACCACATTAATCTGAAGTAGTAAACCCTGAAAGGCATATAGTATAAATGCAAAGCCCTAATTGATTTTTCTCCCTACAAATTTGCAGTGACTGGACTACACTTCTAATGCAGAGAATAGCCTTAACTTTATCTTTGCTGCAAGAATGATTTTCTTTTTCGATGACTTCAGCCTAGATACAAATCATTTAGAAGGGACCAAACCCACAATTTCTGACATTTCCACTGGTTGTAAGAATGAAAAGAAAGAATTTATTTAAATTATAACACACTTTTGCTACATTTGCAGATTTGATTTGCCCCATAAAAAGTTCCCATGCATATCTGCAACCCCAGTTGAATTATAATTCTATACTAAAACATTTGAACCTGTAATATATTTTAGGAATAAAAATCAAGAAACTATCTGGATTGACATGAATTTTCAATATAAAAGGTACAGGACCAACCAGCTTTTTATGGTATGGGGATAGGAAGGCTGACAATACAGGGTTTAACCTTCTTTAGGAAATGAAAAGTCTTAACAAATTCCTAGATATTATCTTATGGGGTATGCTTAATTATTATGAGCTGTTGACTAATCATAGACTGTCAAAAAATATGGTTCAGAACTGTTTGTGCAATGCAATTTCTCAGATAATTCTCTTTTAATACTGAGGCATTTTCTTTCTTGATTATTGATAATAGGGACTAGCTTTGGGGTTTTCTATTAGTGACATTCCAACACATGATACTACTTTTATTAACTGTACCACCACTACTATGTTTTGGGGTTCAAGCCATGGTCTGCAGCCATCTCCAGAAAGATGTGAAATTAAGCAAGTGAAGAATAAATTATTTACATCAGCTACAAATGCACCATTCACCCAAATGCTGCAAGCAATTAATTTCAAAAGCTATTCTAATGAATGGTATTCATGCTTCTAAAATGAACTAGTGTGGAACCTGCCAACTTCTTTCCAGAACAATCTGATATGAGACAACATTGAACGTCCAGAGGCTTTGAACAAGCAAGTTCAGGAAAGCACTGGGAGTATTAGAAGTCGTTTGAAATATGAGTGCACAGATATGTCTCTATGGAAAATTCATGCAAATTATTTCTGGATTCCTTTACTTCATTTTTTCCCCCTCTAAGATATTAACTATTTTAATATAGCCTTCTTGCTGAATTACAAACAGGACTCATTTTTGCTGATTATTTATTTCTTTGGCTCCTACTTGTAACACAGCTGAGCTTTATTTTAAGCAATCTTTTTTACTTCAAATCTCACACACAGTGCACTCTTCTGCGTGATCTGAATAGATTTAATTGTACTTTATTTGGGCTGGTATTGAGTAAATGTAAATGGAAATGAAAAAAGAGGAAGGAATGGAGTAAAAGATTTGCCAAATTACACTCCAAAGGATAACCATATACTTGGTTAACAAAATGTATTTTCAGTTTTCACTTTCATTCATTCACTCTTGTGAAACTGTAGGATATTCCCTGTAGCTTCCTTCATGCCAAATAGTGTACTTTCACAGACTGGTACTTTAGCCAGTTGATTCTGATTACACAGATTGCATTTTGAATGCACGTAAGAGAAATACATTTTGAGTTCATTCAAGGTTGAATATTGTAATTGGTGTTCACATTATAAGAATATCTCCTGATAACATAAAACACTTCTTTATGCTGCTGCATTTAAGTCCTCTGTAATCTTTTACAGATAAATATCACACCCATAGAAGTTCAGGTGATGTACTAAAATCCTTTCTACTGATCCCAGCAACTGTTTCTGTGCTATTATACTGAAGGAGCTCTGTGGGTTTTTATGTGAATTAAGTGACAATTTGTTGAACAGAGCAATAGTCAGTGGGCAATGAAATAGTCTCAATGGGCAATGAAAGTGAAGTCATGTGCCATTTTAACTGGGGAACCAGATTACAGACCCTTAAAATTATTTATAGGAAAGAGAGACTTGGAAACAAACATTAAAGACATTCAACACCTTGTAAAATCTAATATGTGCATATTTTAAAAAAATCACTTAAAATTTTGGGATATGTACATGTAACTATGACATAATCAAACTTGTCCTCAAATAAAACTGTGAGTGAAACTCATCTGTTATCCTCTCATTTATCTTGTATTTATGCCTTTTTCACAAGTGCCTCTATATTATGCCCTTATTAATTCATGAATGTGTAAGTCTTTTTATTCATGTGTGCTTGGATGACAGTGTGTGTAAAACTCTTTTGTTAGAAAAGAGCAGGCAGTGAACACAAAATACTTGCCATATTTCTGTGTTGATGCACCTGAAAATAGAGATTCTCTTACTAGAAGCATCCATGCTATTTCATGAATAGAAGAAACATCTCCAGGAGGTTATTTTGCATTTCTCTTAGCAGTTAAAGCAGCTGGTTCTGAGAGCATTTTTAATACCAGTTTCAGAAAAACAAATATACACAAATTTAGCTGTCCTCAGCATCCATTTCTGTGAAGGTAAAAAAAAAAAAATCTGATGAGGAAAAACAAGATCTACGAAAAAAGGGCAATGGCCAAATGACAAAAATGAGACATAAAAATAACAGTGCCCCCCACCCTCATTTTGTGTGAAGTTTTAAAACAGTTCAGAAAATTATTGTAGTGCATTTCAAAACGTCATCATAAGATTGATAGGAACTTATAAGGTGGCAATGAAAATAAACAAGATCCAAAGAGATCAGCATCAGGGAATAGGGATGTACTACCTAATGTTGGCCACAAAGGAAAAGTTCATCAAGGATAGAAGGAAGCTTAAACAGAGAAGGCTGTTGAAGTTTGTATTATTCTGGCTTCCCTGAAGAGCTCTCTAGAGAATCTCAGTAGATTTACTGGGTTCAGTAACATGGCCTCTTGGTGGCTGATAAGGAAAAATTATTGTCAAAGAGATTCTGGTTTTATTGTGTGAGAATGTTTGCAGCTAGCTGGACACTTGGTGTTTGCCCTCAAGAGTTTTCATTGTGAGTGAAAAATCACATCTAAAAAGTTATGGATGCCTTTGAAAATCATTCCTTGTCTCTATGATTGCCCTCTGTATGGATTTTACCTTTCACAAAAGCTTTGGAGGTGATGTGTGGCCACAGCAGTGCATCAGGCACAAACAAGTTTTCCTACAGTTCAGGTATTTTAAAGGGCTCTTACTATGTTATAGCCCACTGTCTGCAGCCAGATGCTGGATTAATTTTAGGCACTTTAGCTGACATCCTTGAAATTAATAGGAATTTTCCCTAATTCTCATCTTTGAACCATGCTGTCAAAACATCTTTTAAAAGTCGTCAGAGCCTCAGGGACACACGGTTTCTGAAAGAAGTGGCATTAGTAATAAAGCAACACAGAAAACATTTGTGAGTGTAGAGAGCTGATTAAAACAGATGCTCTGGTTTGGATCTCAGTAGGCACAATACAGTACATTTTATGACTGAAGATAATTATAGGATATTTGTGTGATTAAGTTTGCAATTTTCATATAAAATCAAAAAGAGCTATCTTCCATTGTTTCTTCTTCAGGCTGACTTTCCTTTGAAGTTGTGTTTTCTTTACCATTACTAAAAAAGACATTGAATGAAAAAGGCTTGTATTAAGTTACATTTCTGCAAAACATTTAGTTTCCAAATAAAAATTTTATTTTAAATAGAAATTTTAAATATCAAATATATGTTTTGTATGTCATATGGAGTAAAAACTTACCTAAGCATTCACAAAGGAGTACAGAGACAACGGCAGGTGGAGCAGCTCATCACTGTGCCCCAGCTCCCTGCCCCAGGCAGTCATCAGCCCATCACAGCCCTCTCTGTGAGCCCAGAGGAGCACAGGATGGGGGGAACACAAACTAAGGGTTGTCTCAGGAAAAGCTCATCTCCAGTGCCCCTCATCATGACAGGCCAAGAGGAGCAGCTCCATATCTCCTTCCAGACCATGGACACGCTGCCTAGAGGTTTTGTATATGGGATTGTGTAAGACTTATCATGGGATGTTTAGGGAAGAAACCAGAGGTGGAAAAGGGGATGGATCCAGATGATTTGGGAGGAACAGCTGTGAGAAAATAAAGGTGTGAGGGGACAAACAGAGCTGGAAATGCATAAATAGCAGCTTTTCTGGCCATGCCTCTGCAAGGGTTGTGAGGCCCATGGGTGGATGGTATCAGCCCAGGCTAGGGTGGATTGTTGTGCCAACAGCTGGGCTGGACTGTGTGTCTGGGGCCAGTGACCAGAGAGCTCCCAGTGAGTGATACCCCATGCCAGCCCCAGGTGGGACCAGCGCCAGAGCCTGTCTGGCTGCATTGCAGCACTGGGAGCCTGTGCAGGTGTGTGAGAGAATGCGTGGGTGCTGCTGGGGTCTCCTGGGGAGAGAGTGGCAGTCAGCTCTGTACAAACTTTTCTGAGTCTGTGTGTGTGTGTGTGTGTGTGTGTGTGTGTGTGTGTGTGTGTGTGTGTGTGTGTGCAGGTCTGAGCACCAGCAAGCAGAGTGGGGCTGTGCTTACACTGATTCACATGCCCAGGAACCAGCAACTCTGAGGCTGAGATCCAGGAGCAGTTACTGGGCAGATCGGGTGTCTGAGCCCAGCTGCAGGTGGGAGCCACAGTGCTCCTGTGTGCAGGTGTGTACTCACCTGTGAGCATGTGTATTCCCACCTGTGAACCTTCATCCTTCTCAGACAGAGAGGGAAAGGAGGATGAGGCTTGGTGCTGCCTCTTTCTGTGCAAGAGCTGTGTTGTGTCTGCTGTGTCTGTTGGGGTGAATATATGGGTTCTCATTTTGTATGATCAGGCAACGGATATCTCCTCAAGGTAACATCCATGCTTGGCAGGATAAACCAAATGTCTTATGCATCTCTAGCCACTGAGTATTTAGGAATAAATTTTGAAACTATCAGGATGATGTCTGTTGTGTTTCTTCCAGGACATGTGACTAACCTCTGAGAGATTTTTTTGTCAGAGAGCCTCATTAATACAACTTAGCTGACTGAATAAAAACAAAGCTGAATAAAGCTAGGCTGGACTGCAAAGTATGCAACTGCAGTTATGGGATCCCCACCTGAACTAACAGATGTGTTTGGCACAGACAGTGCCATAAACAGTTAAATCAGTGGCAGGAGTCCCTTGGAATCCTAGATGCCAAACTACTGTTTAATTTCATTTGGGATCCTTGAGATTCGATGCATATTATATCTTATTTTGATTTACTTCTTAATTTTCCAGTGTTTGCTTTCAGTCCAGGGTAGTTTAAGAAAAAAATTAAATTAAAATTCATAACGAAAGCTGTTGATGACTTTGCAATCTGAAATCTTTCTGATGGAGACTGCCTTGACTTTAAACAAAGTACTCTTTTCAAATTCCAGTTATTCAGTCTAAATGGGCTGCCTTTGGCATCTGATTAAAATATGTAGGTATTATAATTTTTACTGTTCACTGTTGTGACAAATGATGTTAATGGACTTTTTTTTCTATATTAGTAAATTTTCATGGCTGTTTTGCAAAGCAGATGTAAATTAAAAGTCTAATATTAGAGCAGCAAATATTCAATTATTTTAAATAAAATAGTAATTATAATATAATATTATATAATATAAATAAAACCTGTAATAAAAATAATTACTATTATAATAAAATTTATTATAAATAATAAATATTTTATTAGAAATCAAAAACCCTTGTCATACAACAGCATAAACTTTACCCACTTATCATTTGCTAACTACAGTAATAATTATATTCATTTACACAATTTACACTATCTAAATGGATGCCTTAAGGCATATCAAATCACATGCCTAGTGAGCCCATCTTTGATGATCTGATAATATATACCTCCTGTCCTTTAGGGAAATATATGCTAATATGTATTTATCACATTTTATGATTAAAGTAAATAGAACTGTATTTTCATTACACAGACACTAAGTCTGATGTGTTACTTGAAATACCAGAACAAAGCAAAGTTGGAGACATTGGGGTGCAGTGATTTTTGGTAGACACTGCCAATCTCCAATCACAGACATCTGCAAAAAACAAGTCAACAGAAAACCACCTGGTAAGTGATCATCACTGTTTCCCTCCTGTTGATCAGATTTGGGTTTTTCAAATTTTCCCGGTTCCTAGGCTCTGATGCGAGGGATACAAGTGGCTCAGAAAGCAGCTGTGCCATGTGGGCCTCAAAGGAGCCAAAGTGGAGTACAAGGGAAAGAACAAATAAACAAGAAGATGCCATGAGACCCAGTGGCCGGACACACAGAGGGACTACTCTGAAGCAAAACTATTATTGCCTCAGGCTCAAAGCAAAACAGAGCCATTGAAGTTAGTTGGCATGATGCTGCAATTGTAATTTATATTAAAAATATGTATTAACAGAAATTACACCTTTGTCTTTATCTGCTTCATTACCATATAATGTCATTCATGAAATTCTGGTCTTTTGATCCGTTTTTTTACATCATGATGAATAAAGAAGAGTATTTTTGTTAAGACGCAGGGGATTTCTCCTTCCTGTTCTGTTAAATAGAGGCCACTAGTGAAGCATTTCATACTTCAGTGAAATATAATTTCACTGATTTATATATATCATTCAATATGATTTATGGATATAGCTATAGATATGTATACATGTATCCCTGCACTTTCTTACCTGCAAGCATGCACATGTGCAAATCCTTCAAATCCTATCCCAGGCCCTGAGTCCATCCAGAATCCAGGCACAGCCTCCATGTCTCCTGTCCCAGCTCTACTTTAGGTCTTCACAGACTCTGCTTTCCTCCTCACTGGCTAGTAAGTTTGAAGATAAGACAGACTGTGGTGATCAGGCACAAGACTTAGGCAAACAAGAGCAATTATCAGCTTATATGCACACAAATGGACTCTTATTCTGTATTTTCCTGCATTTGCTGCTCCCTGATCTGCTGTAAGTCTCAACTTTCCTTGCCATTGCCCTTTACAATGAGTAATAAGCTTTGCACATTCTCACAATTCTTTTAAAATATCCCAGGACAAGTTTTACACACACCAAAGTCCTCCTCGAGTATTCTGTGGTAGGTTTGCTCTTTTCCATCAGAGCCTGTTTCCTTCTCATGAGGTATAAAGTTCTGGGTGGCACCCATTTGCCTGGTCAGTTTCTTCAGTGGCCCACCAGCCAGAAACATGAAGCTTAGATCTTTGCCACTGTCTCTATTATCTGCTGCTTATTACAGCTTGTGTGTATACGTGTTTGAGTAGTTTATTTTCTTGTTTCTTGTTTGCCTTTTACACTGAATAGCACTTGAACAGATATTGTTATAAACTACATGTGTTCTAACCTACGTATCCTTGCATATACCCTGAGGCTGTTCCTTAAGTTTCATGCTCTACCAAAACAGGGCTGCTAAGATTTATTATGGATCAGGATTTTTCTGTCTATGCCCTTCTTTTCTTCTGGAAACTCATCATTGGCCATCCAGCTGCACTGAATCCTTCTGCTAGCATAATACAAATAGCACAGGTAGGTCTTAAAGAAGACACTGTGTTGGGCCATCAACCAGTAAATTCATCTTCAGGTTAGCTAAATGATCTTCTGAACAAACATCACCATACAGCTTTTCTGTTTCAATTACATTTTACTTTTCAGTATAATGCAATTTCCTATCACCTACTATATCTGTGACATGGCAATCAGGTTTTTAGTCTGCCTTAATAATGCCTGCTGCTGTGTAGCCACACTTACCCCAGCAGTCTCAGTGAAAAGCATTATGAGCCAAGACAGTTAAGGACAACCCTTCTAAACCATCCTTATTTTGCATGTGTGTGACTATTTATCACTCTGACATTCCTGTAAAGTGAGATATGACTGAAGCTGGGACCTTCCTTCCCCTGGTTTGCTAGGATATTATTATGGTTCCAGCCATTAGAAATTCCCAGAGAGCTTTGAGTTGGCAGCAACACTCATTTCATCTGTGAAGTATTTGAGGTCCATGCTTGACTGCTCATGGAAAATATCAGTCCTTCTGGTAAATACATATCTGCTATTCTACTGCCAACATTCAGTATGTTTGATGACAGTCAGTTCTTTCCTCCTAAAGACTCCATAAATTGGTGTCAGGAATAATTTTCAGAACAAAATAATTCTCAGCTTGCATTGCTTGCAATATTTGGTAGCACTACCAGTGTCTGTATAAAAGCCCTGTCTGTAGTCCTATGTCCCATCCCATATTACCCATGCCCAGTCTTTTAGGGTTATCTTCTGATACCTGAGAAATAAATATGATTCTAGGCAAAAACCCAGCCCAGGTGAGTGCAATGTCTTGCCTGAGAAAATGCAGCCACTGCTCTGTCCCCTGACATTATTCCAGACTCACTTCAATAGGAAAATTAAGTGGGATTGACTTTAGCAAAATCCAAAATCAGCATCCATACTTATGTAACTCTGCTGTCTGTTTACTGACTGCTTATTTCTTTTTTTCCATGGAAATGGAGGAGCTTAAGAAAGGATTTTGATTTTTTCTGTGAAGACTTGTGGTGATTTATTTCAATATATAATTAGACATAGTAACCTTTAGGAAGTACTTTTTGGACAAAATAAATGCCAAAGTTGTAAGTGCATTCATGACATTTTAAAAAAACACCACCTTATTTATCTACAAGAGCACAGTATCATTGCTGTCTCCACATTATCTGTTTTCTTAACATACAGTATTTACTTACTATCCTTAGTGATATGATTCCCTTGACAGAGAAGAATGATGACATTGGCTTTTACTAAGACACATACAGATATGCACACAGCACCTCAGGATAGTGCACAAGACTAAGGAATAAGAAACACTAATACACTCACTTAAAAAAATAATAATATTTTGCACAAAATACATATAGGACATGGAAACAGAGGAGAATAGAAATAAAGAAGGGTAATAATTTAAAGATAGAAATCTGAATCTGAAAGATTCTGAAAGAATCTGAAAGAATCTGAAAGAATCTGAAAGACCACACAAAGAGTAAGACTCATGTAGGTGGAAACAGTTTGTGGTGAAGGTTTCTTTTTTAGGAAGAGATAGAGTTCAGTAGGAAAAAAGTGATTATTAGAAGATCAAGACATTTCCGATTTTATAAAAATGTATTGTAATTAATAAATTTCTTGGGTTTTTTTAAAAAAAGAGAAAAGTAATTTAAAACTTTCTTACCTCTATGGGCCACTGATTTGTCAATTAGGCTGACTATATCTTCCCTCTCAACTTAAGAACTAGTGACAGTCTATGCTCATGACATTCACTTCAGGGAAGATTTAAATTCTTGGTAAGAATAGGATCAGATGATTTAATTTTGGGCATCTCTGACAAATCTTAACCTCTAATCCTTTTTGGGTTAGTGCATTTTCATTGTCTTCCCCCACTTCCTCATTCCCAGTACTTTCATCAAGTGAAAGTTAAAAAACCCCACAACATCTATCTACATATTAAGATATTTTTGATGCGGAATAGTGCTAGAAGAAATATTTCTGTGTAATATTTCCTCTGTAATCCATGCTGGCCAAGGCAGGAAAAGGATACCTAGCTGGAGAGACTGCAGGTAGCCCTTTTCCTGCTTAAGCTTCATTACATAAATTTTCCTTTGCACCCCTCCATCTAGAGAGAAAAAAATGATTGATTTTTTGCCTGATTCCCAGTGATAAGTTTCTTACCTGTTTGTCTGCTGGTTTACATGTTGTTTGGGACCAAGTAATGAATACATCACCAGCTATGTGTTTTCCTTGCTACTGCAAAAGGTCATAAAAGCCTGAAGCTAGCATGAACTAAATATAAGGAGAATCATTATTCATAATTTCAAGGCTTTTTTTCTTTCCAGAAAATTATCTAGTATTTTTTATTTCCTAAACCTTCTTATGAGGTTGTAGCCCAAAATATCTTCCTAGATATGTCTGGGTATCTTTCTCCTGATGTCTGGTTTGCACATGCCTGCAGCTTTCTTAAAAAAAGCAGACATTGTCATTTACATTAATCTCATTTCCCATCTAGACCAGATGAGGCTTCTCTTCATAACCTAGGTTTATGAAAGACAAAGGTCTTTCACAGCTCAGGAACTGCATTGCAACACCTCTATTATTTAAGCTTTCTGTTCCATAAAGAACCTTTACATTTTTTATTTAATTGCTATGAATTAAGGTTAGTGTATATTCTAATATCCCAGCTAACTATGAAAATCACCATACTGTGAAAATGGTGAGCAGAATTGGGACAGCAATAGCTACAAAGATTTAAATACCCTCCCACGTCAGCTGTGTATAAAGATCTTATCTTACTGCAGTCCAAGAGAATGGTTTATGCTTAAATGAATTTACTAGATTATTGAGACCTATCAGTTTATTCTTTCCTGTTTAGAAAAAAAAAAATTGCTTAAGGTTGAAGAGAAAATGTCTTTGGGGTTTTTTCTTACTCTCTTTAAGACAATCTACAGGTGAGCATCATCCACCAGACTTCTCACTCCTTTACTCTTTTGAAATATGTACTGTGTCAGCCATTCACTTACTCTGCAGACTGTATGTAAGCTACCTTGATGACTCTCTGCAGTCTTCCTTTCAGATCCCCAGACAGTTATAGTAATTTCCTTACTGTGTTGAATATTGCTACCATCACTGTATCCATGGAACATTGCTTAACTATTCTTTTTACTTGGTTTCTCATCACTGATATTTCAAAACTAGTGGTGCAAGTGTTTAAACATTTTTCACTGAAAGGTAGTGTCTTTCTTTTCACAGTGTATATATTGATTTTTCCTCATGCTGCCTTTATGGTCTATTTACCATAAAAGAAAAATAACTTTAAAGTGGAAATAGGTTCATACTTACAGAAATTAAAAAGGTAGCTAAAATAATAATACTTCTGAAACTTCGTACAAATAACGAGCTCTGTAGCCTGGTTCTGTGTCAAGAACCAGGACATACTAAAATTGAATTAATCTGCTTTTAAATCAAGTGTTTGGTCAAGAAACTCAAAAAATATGTGAACTGGGTTGGGTTCAGCATTTAATAGAATGTGAAATATTTTGTGAACAGCAAAATACTGCTGCTTTATTTCTTCTCTTAGTGAAAGCGCAGCATGGCACTTTTGGAAACTTTTTCCCAGTTTGCCTTAGGTATCTTCTGCTGAATAGAAGAGGATAAGAACAGACAACAGAAGATAGCAGAGGCCACCTGTGCACCATGTGATATTATAGCTCATACTCCAAATGAGGTTTTTCTGATAGAGAGTGCCTGTCTTTGCTAAAGACTTCTCTGTCTCTATAGCATGCCTAGACATAATTCATAGTGCCCCAGGACCCATAAAAAAGCTCTAAGGAGGCATGAGTCAAACTGAGACTCACGACTTTTCGCACTACTTTATCCCCAAATTGGTTCTGATCAAAGTGAAAAGTGAAAAGTGAAAAACTAGCTAAAGAAGATACTTCTCCAACCTTCCATTTTCTGGCCTCTATTACCTATGACAGATTGTAATTTTTATTTCAATTTACATTCTGAAGTTTCCTATATATTTTTTAATTGTTTACATATATTTTTATAATATTTCTCTTTAAGGGATTATAAAGTCTGCTTGTCATATTTTAAGTGAGTAAACTTTCATACATTAAGTGAGATGTCTGTAGCACACTGTCTTGTGATTATGCTGAAAGTGGTTATGGTTGAGGGCCAGCTGTGGACAAATGTTTAAGGAAAAATGTTATCAAGATTGCTTGAAAATAAATCAGATTACAAATAAGAAATTTACTGCAGCAAATTTGAGGAAGTGATTTCTACAGGAACAGAACACTCAAGAACAACAATAGCTCCTCAAGTGAATTTGTCCACTAATTCTCCCAAGCTGGCCTTGTCAGTAGAATTATTGAAAGAGGCCATAAAATCCCTCAAATATATTATCTGATAACAAGCCGCCCAGAAGCCATGAATAATCTTCACTGTCTTTGTGAGATTAAATAAACCAGCTGGGATTCATTAAAAATGGTTCATAGTATACAATAGTGTTAGTGAATGATTTCAGTTAGCAATAGCTTGTCACAAAACTGCTCTGTACTCAGCTACAATCGTTGAATCTTCAAAGACATTATATTTTCATTAATAAAATAATCAATGTTTACATAAAACCCATGCATGTAAAAATGCCATCCTAATCTGTGCTTAAAACTACTGGCAGCCAAACTCATAATGTTTAGAATTTAAAATTTCTACAATAATTTTACTGGTGGTATCAGAGTACTACACATTTGTTTGTTTTCATTTGTGTGCAAAACTCCTATATTCTCTTCTAAAAAAGACTAGGTCGTTCTTCTGCAGGAAAAAGATTTGAGCACATGCTTAATTCTGAGCATGTAACATCAAGGTGTTTAGTAGCACACATTTATATCTTAAGCAAATACATTCTCTAAGCTCCTGTGTAAGCATTTTTGCTGTCTCGGGATCAGAATGCAAAGTCCATGTAGAAATCCATTAAAATAAACATCAAGTATCTGCCTAACTCCTGTGTTGAATTATTGCCTTTCAATCTGGTTATCTACTTTTTACCAGTCGTCTTTAGAATTCAATCTCTACTTCACCTCCTTTTCACCTTCGTGAAGCCTATGGCTTCATCTTTGTTGAGCCATATACTCTGCTTATATCTTGATTATTCTGCCACTAAAAGGATCTGGTTTACTACAACATATGTGGTGGAAAATAAGTTATGTACAAAAAAAAAAACGAAACAACCCAAAATAATCAATATTTTGGGATTTTTATTTTTTAAGAAAACTTTCAAATACTCATTATTAGAATGAAAATACTTCATTGGTTGCAGAGAAAATGTAGGTGTGTATATTTGGGGCCTAATTAGGATTGCCACAGAAATCTGAACATCAAAATAAAAGAGCAGCAAAGTCAATCTATGTTTACAGTCTAATATCCAGCTGCAACAATCATACAATGGTTTTGTGATACGACTTTCATCTTACGTATTTAAAAGCTAAGTAGAAGTTCTTTTGGAAAACATTAATAATAAAACATTAAAAACAAAACATTAACAACAGTCCATAATATCAAGTCAGTTACAGATATATATCTACCATATATATCTTGCCATTCAGTGTCAAAATCTTGTACATGTTGCAGGAATATTAGATGCAGGAACTCAAATTTTAAAACGAAAGGTCTAAACCTTATCAGAAAATTACCTGCCCATAACAATGTTTGTCACATCTTTCTCTTTTCCCTTAAATTTTTCAGTCATAAAGACAATCCTCTAGCAGATTTCATGTAGAAGCAGATGTGAATATACAAAAACTGTTTAGATTACACAAGTAACATGATAACTTGTCTAGAAGGTACTGGGACTTCTCCAGAAATTTGAAATTTCTCAAGAGTTTACTCCACTGTCTTATCAGCCAGTGTAAAATTCTCTTTTCCACACAAATAATCTTCGCTGTTTGAATTTCCACTGTACCAGGTTTTTATCTTGGAGATTTTGCTGTGTTAGATAGCCTTGGCCAGGTCACGGAGAATTCTTATGATAAGAACAAAGACCTTGAATTGATTTGATAATCTGTGAGGGGACAAAATAACACAGAAAGGATAAACTTACTAGTGTTTGTGATAGCTTATGCTGTGGAGAAAAGGTGCTGGAGTATTTTACACTGGTTGGAATTCCCTAAGCATTAAAGATGTTAAGTGCACATATAGGGAGTTACAACACTCCAGATGAAAAATGGCATGAGTCAGTGAAGGCAGGCCATTTTCTGATCAGATGGTCTACAGCAATCCAACTAAAGGCAGTACTACAACAAAAGATTAGCATAGCTGCATTGCTTGTTTTAGGATTGATGAAGATTGCTAGTTACGTAATAACTCCAGATATTGTGGTTGGTAGGGGCTGGCCATCAGTTGCCCACCACTAAGCTGCTCTACTAGAGCATTCCCTTCTAAATAGGATGGGTCAAAATACAATGAAAAGTTTGTGGGTTGAGATAAGGACAGAGAGATCACCCTCCAAATATCATAACAGGCATAACAGAACCCGTTTAAGGGAATCAATTTATTAACAGTTAATAACCGAGTAGGATAATGGGAAGAACAAATATAGAAAAACCTTTCTCCCACCCCTCCCTTCTCCCTGGGCTCAACTTCACTCTGAAATTCTCTGTATTCTCCCTGCCAGCAATGCAGGGGGGTGAGGAATGGGGAATGAGGATTGCAGTCAGTTCAAAACTCTTTGCTGATTCTTCTCCTCATGTCTCTGCCTACTCCAGCATGGGGTCTCACTCTTGGGATAAGGTTCTTCATTAACTTCTCCTTTAAAGAGAAGAAAGGGTCCAGCAAGGGTCTCTTCCTCAGTATTCAGTCCTTCAGGAACAGAATTCCCCAGGGCATTGCAAGTCCTGTCAGCAAAACCTGCTCCTAGCAAATGCCTTTCTGCAGACTGCAGTTTCCTGCAGGGACCCTACTCCAGCACTGGTTTTCCAAGGGCTGCAGTTTCAGAGTGGTTGTCTGCTTCATTGTGGAACTCCCTGGGACAATCTTCATGGGTTGCAGAGGAATCTCTGATCCACTGTCTGGATCACCTCCTCCCTCTTCTTCACCTTGGACCTTGGTGTCTGCAGAGTATTTCTCACATATAACTCTCACTCCTCTCTCCCAGCTGCTGTTGCACAGAAGTTTATGCCCTTATTGTTTAAATAAAAAAAAATACTGTTTTTCTACAATTGTCCAAAATATCCTCTACTATGTTTTCAGTCGTCCTTATTTCACTTCAGCTTCAACAAATAGACTGTTCTCATTCCAGTACTAGACATCCTGATTGCAGCTGTTTGGTCATATGTCATTAGCATAATCCTGGTGTTTCCACATATTCATGTCAAAATTTGCTCTTTTTTAATCCCACATAAATACCCTGTGAGAAAATCCAGTATTAATTACTCTGTATTGCCTTTTTTGTTTTTCCCAACACCTATAATTTCTTCTGTGGTTTCCATAGTTTCAGGGAAGTTCTTCCTGGATGCTAATGTTCAACTACTTAATAACATTTAATAATGTGAGCAGGTTGTTATTTGCTAGTTGTGTATACTGCACCTACCTCAACAGGGAGCACCATGTTTGAAACACTCAGACATTTCAGTTATAAAAATTATAAAAAACAAAAAAGTGGGGTGAACAGTATCGAGTTTGACAGATTTGTGAGGGAACAGGTGAAAAAAGCACAGATGAATGGATGTCTGTGAAATAGTACCCAGCATCACTTCATGGTAGTATTGCATGAATATTACACCTTTGGTTTTTAATGATTAATGGGCTTGCAATATGGAAGTAATGAGATGACCTATATTTGAGACTTCATTGTTTATTAGGAAAACAAATGGAATATTTGGACTTGCTAAAGAGTTCCAGAAAGATGTTTTCTCTCTTCAGTATTCTCCTCCTCATCCTGTATTTTTCCCAAACCACAGAATTCAAACATTCGAGGAAAGATGTTTCAGCATGGTAAAAGGTAAGAGCAAAATGATGTGTCTGTACTCACCATGCCTTTCACAGTCTAATAAATTTTGTTCCAGAAGTTTTCTACCTTTCATTTCTTCAGCAAAAAACATGGTGTAGAGCTGTGCACTTTTGCCTGAGATGGTAATAAAGGTATGTAACAAAGTGCAAATGTCATGTCTCTTCTCAGTGGAGCTCATAGAGGGGCTCAGAATACACTTTTGAATTCATCTTTCTAGTTAACTTAAAAACCTGGTTGGTCAAGTTTCTACACAAATATTGTCAAAGGCCCAGAACTCATTCCCATGGACTCCAGGCATTAAATGGTGACTGATCACAAATTCCAATGGAGAACAAGGACTTTTTTCCACCTTCATGATATAAAAGATTTTATCATTCCAAGCATGTCTGTTGCTTGTAGGCTGTTAATGCAAATTCAGATTACTTGGATAAGTATCTGGTTTTTGTCATGCAGAAAGAGCAACTCCAGTGACTAAACAAAGGAAACTGGAACTTTGAAGTGAGGAAAATTCTTGTTGCAGCAATACATGTGTAAGCATCAGAGTCAGCAAAAGGTTAATGCTCACTGCTGTTTCAGTAAGTGACTTTCAGCACAGTGAGATTTCACTGCATAGAAGCTGATCCAGTTTGCTGTTCTGAAGGCAAAGAAAAGCTGGCTGAGTTAGGTAGCTACAATTAGGAGGGTTAACTAAACTTATGTCTTTAAAATAGGTGAAAAAGAAGAAAAAAGTACAATGTACACATTGTTCTTGCAGTCAGAATATTATTGCACACGTGTGCAACTTTTGTAATATTTCTATTTTTAAGCAATTTTGAAAGTGCCAGATCCATCTATTTTCTGGCTTCACTCATGTAACTTTGAAGCCAAAGAACTTGGCATCCTGAATGCTTTGGAAAGCCTCAACTTTTACAGAAATATGTACTTTGACCCTGACAAATGGCAAGAAAAATAAATACATTCTGTCCAGTTTTGGCATAAAAGTTTCATAAAACATTTGTGAATAAGTCCCTCAGAACATAAATGAACTCTGCAACTAACTTCAGTCACAAGATCCAATAGTTGGATGGCAGCCAAAATTCAAATTCACCTGGAGAATTTTTTCAGGTTGACAGCACAGCACTGGCAAAGGTAATTGTGATTGAAATTAAGGACAGAATAATCTCTAAAAAACTGTATACTAGAAAGAGCTAAATAAAATAATGTGTGTATTTTATATTCTTGTTTTATTTTTCTATTTAAAAATCAGACTTTAATATTTTGGGAACTTAATAAGTAGCAAAAAGAGACTAAGGTATAAAAATTACTAATAATCTTAATAATTTATCCACAAAGGAGTCATTATGTAAATTATGTCACAATTAACCAAGGTGAATCACATATTTAAAAATCTCTGACCCAGTCTCTTTGTGGCATTTAAACATACGTGTGTCTTTTATGTCCTTGAATAGTCCCAGTAACTCACAAATGTGCTTACTTTCTGTGCTGAATCATTGCTTTGTTTGATATCCTTCTGCTGCATTCAGCATTCTGCTTAATAATAGGCAACAGAGAGCTGGATATTGTAGGTTTTTGTATTGGGTTTATGTGGCAAGGTTATGGTGATGGGGGGAGGGCTGCAGGGATGGCTTCAGGGAGAAGCTGCCAGAAGCTGGTATGTTCTTAGAAACTAGGAAAATTTTGCAATGTTAGTACAAGCATTGCTTGTATTAAGAACTAATTTTAAAAGAGAATCCTAAGGAGCTGTGTCTGCATAAAGCAGCTACCATTTTGTTGGTGTTCTGAAAACACTGGTCTGCACCTTTACATTGCAGAATGCTAAAGTGTTAATTATTTAAAAATCTCTTCTGATATAAATCAGAAACCAGTTGTATGTGCATATCTCTCATTCGCGTAATAGAGGTAAGGCACAGGGGACTCTTTTTATCTTTTATTTTTAGTTACAGATGGAAGGAAACCAACTGTAACTATCTTATCTATTGGTTTTCTGTATCATTTGATGTCTTCAATAATTTTGCATTCATTTCCTTAATTTGATTTGCCTATACTGATCAGTTTGGGAAAAGTAACTTTTTTCCCCTTTTCTGGAAAGGAGAAAATATTCTTCCTTCATTTGCTGAAAATGTGTCACATGCACCACTAAGATAACTAGAAATATAACTCAAATTGTAAAACACAATGCTTAGAAGCATGCCAGATGTTCTCAAATATGTGGGATACTCCCTAAGTGCAGAGACATCATCAGCAGTCAAACTGATGTCAACTAGAGGGCCAAGATATCCTTTAAAAGTACTTTTCTATTTTCTGGTTTCTTTCAATTACTCTTTTTTCTCCATACTTGTTGTACTTGCTGAGAAAACCTGGCTCTATTTTGTGGCAGTCAGTCTGTGATTATAACTAAAGCTGAAATACTGCTACCTGTCTCATCCAAATAGTTTTCACTTTAAATCCTGACTTTGATTGCAAATAACGCAGAGTAAAGTCAGAGACTGGAACTGTGTGATGGATGGAAAATATGTGACTTCTGTGCATGAGAAAGACTTCCTGTCTCATTCCTTCAATGCAGCACTTCACTCATGGGAGGAACGCTAAAACTTGAAGAAGCCATCAAACCCACAGCAGCACTCTATGCAAAATGGTAAGCACCTGTCAATCATATGAAAGGAATGGGGGGAAAGAATCTTTTTTTTTTTGTTTTACTTTTTAAGCCATGCAGGTGTTCTTTGCCTTTTCTATGATTTTTTAAAAGGCATCTGTTTGATTAACCTATTTCCAAATTACTATAATTTGCATATTCTTTTTTATTTTAGTAGTTTGGGGGTAGAATCAAAAAGAGAAAACAAATGTGTAACAGTGTTTTTTAGACACTCATAAGGAAATACCCTCTGCCCATTGGAGTACTTTGATAAGCAGGGTTTCAAGAGATGTCAAGCCTTACTGAGTGTAGTGTAGTGTGGAAGCAGTACTTTGCCATTGTCCTATGGTAGTTTATGAATGGACCTTGCACAGAAACCACATCCTTCCTATTCTATTTTCCTGTTCCTACCTCTTAGTTAGTGAAAAATAGCAGAGTTGACTCCCTTTCCTTTTGATAAACAGCTTTTTAAAACAGAAGCACAAGGCCACATATCATTAAGATCCATTTTAGTGTACTGTGGGTAAAGGACCCTGAGAAAAATATTTTAAGATGCATCTAATAGTTTAAGATGCTTTCTAAGAGCATTAAATCACTGGATTTTCTCCATTCCTATTTGCTTCTCCTACTTTCTACAAGTTCTGCTTAATGAACAATGTAGTATCACTGAATTTATCAGAAGAAAATATACTTTGCAGAAAGAATCCAATCAATGTGAGTTGTCGTGCTAGCTTAGGCTAATCAGACACTCAGAAGGAGCAAACTCTTATATTTACATGAGTAGGCAAATAACTACCAGCTCAGGGAGGAGGGGACAATTTTGTGATGACAGCTTGATAAAATACTGGCAGTATGCTGTTGCAGCTAGCACTTCCTTTTTTTGGGTTATTTAACAGTGTTTGCCAAGAGTAAATATCAACTGGCTGTGGAAATTCACTTATCTGAGAAGTGGTTCATCCAGAACAGAGCTAAGATGTATTGTTGGGCTGTCTGGAGAAATCATCATTAGCTGGTTTATTGACTAAATACAAACTCATAACACCCAAGACTTCAGTCCTGTCTCTTAGAGATCAGCAGTTGGTGATACATAACCCAAGGTTCCTTGAGACATTTGCTGGGTACATCAGAGAGCTGGGACCTTTAATCCCTCCTCTGAGCTTGGCTCTTGCTATCAGATCAATTCCCCTGACAAGAGACAACAGATACCACCAAGAAGCAGGATGTCTACTAAAGCTGAAATTGCCTAGTGCACCTCAGAAATATCCATCATTCTAAGTGATGCATTCATCTTCATACTAAAGCAGCATTTTTCATTTGAACTGGGTAAAATCTATTACTGGAAATTATTTGCATTAGAAATAGCAACTGGCAGCAGCAGTTGAGGAACGATCTAGACATAAAAGTGAATACTGAGTCTTTTACCACAGTAAATATTTTAGGTTTTTGTCACAAAGCTGTGCTCTTTGATGCCAATTACTCAGTGAGGGTATACCACACAACTAAAGTCACTTCAGGATGGCAAAGTAGCCATTGTCTTGTTTTCTATCCTTCTCAATGGTCCAAGCTGAAACTTGGGACAACTACCAGCTGAAATATTCACGTTATCCCCAGCTGATTCCCACTGCCCCATCAGGCTGGCTTGAGCAGCTATGAGAAAAACAATTCAAAGAATCCCTTGAGGGAGCTACTGCCTGCTTTATATCACCTTTACATGAAGTCTCTCAGAGAATAGGAGACTTGTTGAAGGAAGGAAGACAAGACAAGAACTGTCTCATTCTCGCCAACACAACTGAGAGCAAAAGAAAGAGAGGAGAACATTAAAGACCTCCCAGACAGTAGAGCAGGAGAATGACAAAGTAATTGTCACTGTGTGTGTGGGGAAGGAGGGAGAAAAAGACAACAAAAATGGAGAAAAATTCACCTCCCAGAGGAGAGGGACCACAGTGACAAGCAGCTCATCTACATCCAGCTCAGGTTCAGTGCCAAGGACGGGGAGGCAATGAACAGCACACACAGAAGGATATGTCAACAGCATATCTGAAACCTGAAAGATTAGATCAGAGATTCAGTTAATTAGAAAGAAACAGAATTGCAGAAAAAGTCATGAAGATTGTGCACTAAAAAAAATAAATAAAGTTTGGGAGAGCCTATGTGTAGCAGACCACACCAGTGGCTCTACTAGGCCCAAATGAGTGAGGAGAAACAAATCCAGTGCTTCATTGCAAAGAGTTGGTAGACATAATAATATTTCAGGGAAAACAAGGAAGTAAAAGGAAGAAAATAAAAAAGATCATGAAAGATTACAAAATCAGTGGAACAGAAATTCTGATGTCATGGGAAAGAAATGGAGTTGAGATTTGTATATGAAGGTGGACTCTGCAGGTGTTGCACTTGAAAGCATGAGATTATTAGGGTATTATCACTGAAACTGAGCATAAGTAGTCATAAGAAAATTTTGGGATACATTATTTCTTAACAGGATGAAAATCCAGAATGACTGCACAGAGAGGCAAAACCAGAATAAACTGAGAGAAAAAAAAATATAAAAACCTAATGGATTGTGGGAAAAGTAAAAAGTGTACAGCAATTAGAGAACAGAGCAAAATGTTAAGAATGGGTAGACACACTGGGATGTAATTTTAATTATATAGTTAAATGAACTGTAAAGTTCAATCAGAGTAAATGATTGAAACTTTGAAGCATTAAAAGTGAGATGCAATATCCAATTTATCTGAGATCACTCTGGTCTGGTGTCTATCACGCTATCTTTAAAAAAGATCTAGTGATAGGAGTCCAGAGCTAACAAGGTCCCATGACTTTGAGGTTTTAATATATTTGTCAATTAATATCTCTCCTATATGGATTTAGCTAGCCTGGAACATAGAGCACCAGTGGTCAGCCAACACCAGAAATCTCATCATTGCTAGAAGTGTCAAAATTGCATCAAGAGGAGAAATAATTGGGATTTTTAGTGAAAAAACCTGTAGAGAAACTTCCCCAGTGGGCATTCACAGCTTAGAATAAATCACTAGCTTCAGAAAATCTTGTCTGACTGTTAAAGAAGAGTACTAAATATTTTTCTGGAAATCCCCAAACTTCAAGTGTTAAATTAGCTATTAAATTTAGTTGGATTTGAAAAATGATAAATGCCTAATACCTACACTGTAGATAGAAGCTAAGAAGTGTAGATAATTTTCTTTCAAATAACTACAGAACAAGCAGAGATACTATTTTCAAATGAGTAGGAAATTGTTAAATTAACTCTAAAGTTATTTCAGTGGCCCAGAGGTGAAAATTTTATTTGACTGAAAACACATTTTTTCTACTATTGCTAACACTTTACATCAATGAAGCATAAAGTAGATGGAAAATAGAGGCTTAGTGTTGTATTTGATAGAAAATAGGTGTCTTTTTTTTATTGCTATATTAGTCATAAAAATATAACTAAATTATTTCAATCTTTTTAAGAAAAAAATGGTTCCATTATTTTAAGTCAAGATTTTTTGTGATATAGTTTCTCTTAAAATACCTCCATTTGTTGAATCAGCATCTTCAGAGGAGGAATTTCAAGAACTTATTTCAACAATCTTCATATTTCTTCTAAACAGATATGAAGAGCTTTCTTGGAAAATACTACTCACCGATGCCAGATGGATGTGAAGCAGTGGGATATTACAAAGAGGTGTGCATTACAAATGTCTGGTGCTCCTTCAATATAAATGACCTCTTCTTTGAAAATCTTCAAGTGAAGGTCTTAACTCTTGAGGATAACTATTTCAAATCTCTGTGTATAGCACCTTGCCAAAGACCTTCATCTCTTCATTGATTGCACAGGAAAAGCAAATCTCTAATTTGGCTTCTCTCACAGACCCTGCTGAAGTCAGACATTTACAGTTTTTTAGGTGTTGAGTGGAAAAAGGTCACTGACCTTCAGAATTTATTTTAAAAGTCACATTCTTTCTTATATTTTTTCTGGAGTTACTCTGTATTTAAAAAAAAAATAAATAATCTTTTGGGATACTTGTCTTATACCTCTTCTAGAATTACATTTGAAGAACTTCCCATTTTCTCAGTAATTTTCAATATTGAAAATAAAACACAAAGTAAAAGATAATTCTTGTCTTGTGGAAAGAACAGTATTCAGTAGTATGTCCCAAATTTTTACAGAGTTTTTTAGGCAAACCATCACACTGACCACTTAAAAATGCCCTTTTTATCACTATTTTAGTAGAATTTTTTGAAATTAAAAGATTCTCTGAACTTGCATTCTAGTAAGCCAGAATTCTCTTTCAAAACCAACCCACAAGGAACCTAAACACATCAGAAATGAATTTAAAACAGGAAGTATTCTTAACAGAAATTTCTTAGAAATATTTACTCAGTGATAATTTTTGCATTTATTTCCTTCCAACTGTGCCTTAAGGTCAGATTTAATTATGAATAAACTTTATAAACTGAATAAATAAGCAGAACAGAGAATCAGGCATAATTTTGATTTCCTTTAAACATAACCAAGGCACAAGTTCTTTAAGCTCTTATTTCTGCTTCCAGCCTTTTGAGAGTTCCTCTAATGAAATGCAGAAAGAAAGTGATGCTATTCCCCCAGTGTTGTTCATTAATACAGAAACTAAGTTGGCACTGGGGACTAACATGCTTTCCTGCTTTCCATGGAGCTTTCACTGTTCAACTCTGCCGCGATATTAACCAAAACTGGTAAGATACTTTTTAGCCCTTTTAGTGAGTTCTGATAGAATATCCTTTGGTGGGGTTATGCAAGAGTCACATCAGCAGTCACACAGCTGTCTGACGAGGGCCTCTGGATCCTATTAAAACTGTACTAAACCCTCCCATGTTGTTATGAAGATTTGTTCAAACATAATGAAACAAAATCTGAGGGATAACTGGGTCAGAAAAGGGTTGATAAAGGTAGGTTGGAAAGAGCCAGGGAATTCTAGAGAAACATTCCTTTGTTTTGAATTACACACTGAAGTTTCAAATAATTGTCCAGTATATTTTGCTGATAGCATTGGCAGTAGAGGACAAAACTTTCATAAGAAACCTTGAGCAATTACATCAGCTCTGGGATTTTATTCCAGAGAATTTTTCAGTGCCTTCATATATGACTATGAGCAGCTCATCATTCAACCTTTTCTTTTGCTGTTTCTCTAAGTAAGGATTGGAAGACATATCCAAAAGTGTGAAATTATTCTATCCTCATTTATGTTTGTAACACATTTATACCAGAGGGAAAGTGTGACTCTAATATGTAGTTCACTACAGGGAATCAGACATTTACCTACGTCTTATTTCTGGAACCTCCCTGAATGGCAATTCAGATGCAAGGAATAATATAATAAGCATTACTTTTCATACTGGTGACTATCAAATGAAGTTATTTGAAATCCTAGAACTGATACTAGAAGTTGTCAATTATATCTAGCATTCAGCTTTAGTTTTAATGAAAATTGACATCTAAAATTGACTTTTATTTGGGCTATTCTTGCTGACATTTATTGCTACTCATAATTTTGCCTTGTTTTTTATACTTCCTTTAGTATTCTCCATCTATAAGTCTAGCTGAAAATCTTGTGAAGAAAAAAATTGTTGAGGTTTAATTACAATTTTATTGCATATTTGCATAATTGAGCCTCAAAATAAAGTTGTAAGACTTGTAGAAGCACAAATTATTTATGAAAATAAACAGTGGAATTTACCAGTTCCTTACTGAAATCAGTTTCATCAGACACCTGCTTCTGCAATGACCAGAACCATTACATTTGTAATTTGCACCACTGTCTTTACTGAAGTAAACAAAATACAGATGTTCAGGTTCAAGCTAAAATTTATATTTTGCCAAGATTTTTTTTCTAAACAAAACTAAACGAGTATGCAATGCTTAATGGTGTAGGAGGCACAGATCAATCATACAATACAAGGCTGGTAAGTTTTGAAAATTGTTGCTGTTTATATTTTCTGTAGTGAATGACTTCTGCTTTCCACACCTTTTGTTGCGTAGAAATGTATTTTCATGAGCAGTTTGCGTGAAATGTCAAATCTTTGACATCTAAATTTTCTCTCACACCAGCACTTTGCACTTCAAGACAAAAACCCATCTCCAAACAGTTTTGTTGAAATATTTTTTATATCTGCTTTAGAGATCAGATTTGTCTCCAAACCTGAGAAGAAATTATTAATTTCTACTATACTATGTTTTTTTTCAAAATAACAGTACCTTTAAAATTGCCTCAGCATCAGAAAAACAGTTATTTGCATCCATATTTCTACTGACTTTGCTCAAGATGTTCTCTTTTGCTTTGCGGGTCAAGGGAATTGCTTCAGTGTTTTTTTTCCTTGAATAATACACACTTTCTCCAGAGCTGAAAGTACAAAACAAGGTGTTGCATTGATTTGCCTTTGATTTTTTCCATCTTTGAGCTGGTGTTTAAGTTTCCTCATCCTTCAGATGTGTCAGTTGAATCTTCTGAAGCAAGTGAATTGACAGTATTTTCCCAGTCATTGCGCATGTATCATGCTGACACAAGCCAGCATGAAAACTCCTGTGTCAGAATCTGTCATGGGGGAATATGCAAATACATTTCAGCAACTCCATTCTCTGCATGTAACACGCAGAGGCTTTCCTTCTTTTTCATTTGATTTGAACCTACAGGAGTAATAAAAAAACCCAAGAATTTGGAACAGTATAATCAAAAAATCATTTTGGTTGGAAAAGACCTCAAAAATCATAGAGGCCAAAGCTCGACTGAACACCACCTTGTCAATTGAACTATAGCACTACAAGCCACATCCTGTCACTTCTTGAACATTTCCAGGAATGGTGTTTCCATCAACCCCACAGGGCAGCCAGTTCCAATGCCTGACTTCCCCTTTGAGTGAAGAATTTATTCCTGATTGTCCAGCCTGGACCTCACTTGGCACATCTTGAGCAAATTTCCTCTTGTCCTGGCACTGGTTACCTAGAAGAGACCAGCCCCAACCTGGCTACAGCCTCCTTTCAGGCAGTTCTAGAGAGTGATAAGGTCTGATAAGGTCCCTCTTGAGCCTCCTTTCCTCCAGGCTAAATACCCCCAGTTCCCTCAGCTGCTCCTCACAGGACTCGTGCCCCAGACCCTTCCCCAGCTCTGTTGCCCTTCCCTGGTGTTGTGGGGTGACTTTACCTTTAAGGTGGTTTTAGGAGCTAAGGAAGTTAAGATGCTGGTGGCTGATGGGAGTCTTTTCTCCTGACTAATTATCAGTAATTTCTAAGAATTGACAGCAGTTTTGACCATTAAAAAGTTAAGTCAACCTGTGAACACCTCCTTAAGATGTAAAGTCAGAGCACTCTTGCTCTCTTTGTTTCCTGGCTGTGAAAGGTAACAGAGCTCCAGCTGGCCTCCCGTTGCGGGGGCTGGGCTGGGCCCAGCGGCTCCTGGCTGGGAGATGGGGCCTGCGGGGCTTGCCCCGGGCTCTGGCCGGGCCAGGCCGGTCTCTGGCTGAGCCAGGCCGGTCTCTGGCTGGGCCAGGCCGGTCTCTGGCTCGGCTGCAGTTTTTGCTGTGATGGAATTCACCAGAGACTGCCGAGTAAAGAGAGAAAAAAAAGTTCTTGACCTGTGGCAGGCTGAGACAGCGACCACACTCTCCAGAGCAGCCATGAGGAATCTTCCATCGCAGATAGCTCCAGCTTCTGCTCCAGCAGAGATCACAGAGCCATCTGCAAAGCTTGGGCAAGATTTTAACCCTTTCATTTCCCAGATGAGACTTTCAGATTAATCCTTTTATCCAGAGAGAGAGAAAGAGAGTAATCAACATGTAAAGAGACTTTATAAACTATCAGAGACAGTAAAGAAAAGAATTAAGCTTCAGAAAAGGTAGAGAATAAGGAGATGCTTTATAAGCTGAAATATTTTTCTGTTAAAGCTATGGAGATGGACAATAAGGTCTTGAAAAAACTCCTTTAATTCATGACAGAGTATATTGGGAGGAATAGAGTGTTCAAAGTGTGGATTTTGAGTAAAAAGTAGAGTAATTGTGATACAGTGAAGTGCTAGAACAGAGTGAAGCGAAAATTTGGAGCCTTGGGGGGGCAAAGAGAAAACTGTTTTCCAGTAGAGCTCACAAAGACAGATGAAGAAGACTTTTGCCTTTGAATAACTCATCTTTAAAATGCTATCCCTAGACTCATGGCCCATACACACCTCAGAGTGATGTGAAATGGGAGGAGTGAATTCTGATAACAAGATTTCCGGGCAGCTAGCATCAAAAAAACAGAAAGCTAAAACAGAAATAGCTTTCTTGTGGAAAACTCCATAGATTAGCAGAAAAGGACTTCTGTTTCTCTACAAAGACTGATGAAAAGACTCTAGCAGGAATTGGGACTGTTTTAAACACCAAAGTTCAAAGTTTTTGTCTCTGTTGTGACGTGAACAAGGGAATGGTGGGTAGTAAGGGATAAAAAGGGTTTTCTGGAAGTTTATTCTGGTGTTCTTATTCTTGTAGTTTGTTAATAAACTTTCTTTATTCCTTTTTAAGCCTGTTTTGCTCTTGCTCTAATCCATATCTTACAGCAAGAAATAAGTAATTTTTTTAGTTACTGTTTTAAAACCATGACCCCGGGACTCGCTCCAGCCCCTCAGTGGCTTTCTCACAGTGAGGGGCCCAGAACTGGACACAGGATTTGAGTTGCAGCTTCCCCAGTGCCAATCCCTGCCCTGGTCCTGATCACACTATTTTTGATACAGGAAATCAATCAATATATTCTCCAATCCTTCATGTGAAATCAGTAGCTACATGTGTATAATGAGAAATTTAAGGATACAGTGGTGGATGCATTGAATTGGAGCAGCAGCAGATGTCCACAAAGGGACTGTTGAATCAGTGGAGACTAGCACATGGCTTCCCACAAAAAGTTGCTTTTTTTGAAGAGAGCTATTTAGTAAAAAGGGCCCCAAGATGACAAATTTCTTTTAAAATGATTAAAAAGTGGACAATTTTAGTTGTACATATTAATAGACAAATTATCTTTGTAGTATGGGTTATGCTCCTAAACTTTCCAGACTTCTTAATGAGATTTGCTTCTTCCTACATATAGCTTGAAGCATTTTTCTTGATTCACAGGAGGAGGGGCACTTGTTCCAGTGTTTTTTATGAAATTGCAGCAATTATGAAATTCTGCTTTGCCAGTATTTGAAAATCCAGATGACAAATTTACCCCCATTAGCACTTTTCTCATATCTTTTACTCCAGATTCATTTAGCTTTCCATGACACTCTTCCAGCAACCTCTTCCATGGCCATTATCAACTTCCAGCTAGTCAAGTGTGTTCCAGCCAACCTGGGCATTGCACCATTCACTGATGATCCCCTTAGGAGTGGATTCTTGCAAGTCAGTCCTGCATTCTTATGGAAAAGAAAGATTAAAGAGCATGAAAATTGTCTACCTGCAAAAAACCAAAATTTACCATTTCGAACACTGACACTGGATTTTCATCAAATCATTAATTTAGAACCAGTACTGGCTGGCCATTATAAATTAAAATAGATAAATACATAAAACCAGAAAGCCTGATTGCATCTCACACAGAGAAGATAAACCTTCCATGAATACAGAAAACATAGAATGCTCACATATCTCCTTTGAGCCTTCAGAAAAATTCAGATCTATTAGCCCTCAGAATGCCGCCTTTCAAGTCATCTTATTCCCTCCTCTTCTGCTTTAATATTCCTCTAAAGTGATTTGCAAACTTCTGGGTTTTTTCATTTCAGCCATCAGTAGAATTACATCTGTTTGAGCTTATGGAGAGAAGACTTCTCCACAGTGTTAATGCTGTGCCTTTTGTTAAAAATATCCTGAAATACAGAACAAAGTAATTATTGCTGGTTTAGATTTCCTCTCAGAAAAAGAGAATAAAAAAAATAAAACAATGAAAATAAGAGACCTTGGACAAATACACATAGCAAAATCCCCTTGTTACAAAGATGGTAGAACAGCTACAAGAAATACAGCATTGATTGTAGTAAAAACATTTTACTTTCATCATCTAAACTGTTTCTCTTTTCCTTTATGACTTTAAAGAATTTGCATGAGTTTTCTAGGATTTCTTGAATAATTAGCTCAAGTTACTGACTCTTTATGTTGTAAGGATGAGATGTAAGTGGTAAAAAAAATGAAGGATTTATTTTCTAACCTTCCAACATTTCAACTTGATTCCTCTTGGTTAGCTAGTGCTTTTCATGGTGCCTGAATCACAGTCAGTTTTCACGCCCCACTTTTCTGCCCTTTCCTTTTATCCATTAACTCAGCAAGTACAGAAGCACTTTGTAGCGTTGATCCAGTCCTTTGTTCTTGCCTACAGTAATTAGGATTTCCAGGAGGCCATCCACCCATAGACTGGAAATAGGCAGACCTGCCTTCAAGCTCTTATAAGACAAATACACCTAAATAGGTGTATCAGTAGGCTTCTGTATTCATCATTTAAATATGTTGCTAAGTTTTGCATTTTCTTCAAAGCATTTCTATCCCTACAATAATGGAAACAGAAAAAGGAAAAGCATTCTGATAATATTTACTGATATTTTTTATTCTTATCTCTTTTAGCTTAGCAGAATCTTTATTGCACATATATAATTTTTCTACTGTTATCTAAAATGGATTAAATTGGTAGCTCAAAATAAATCAAAATATCTTACATCAGTTAACTTTTTTTTTTGCATCTTGCAAATAGTCCCACATAATTTACACTAAGAAATTGGAGGATACCATATTGTTATGAAGTAATTAAACAGCCCAATAATTGTAGCAGTTTATTTCACATATGAGCATGCTTAAAAGGAAATATCCACAGACAAAATAATGAATTGACTTCGGTTTCTGTAATTTGTTTCTCTCATTAGGCATTATAATAATTCCTTCATATTCTTATAATGAATTTTAAGTCAGAGTGCTACAGCAGATATATTTTTCTGTATGAGCAGATTTGGAGGGTAATTTTCACAAGTAGAAATTTTATTTAAGCTCTCAGTTTTCATTTGAAGTCCTCATGATTTGAATCTCTCCTCCTCAGTATATAATGCCATCTGAACTGTTGTTGATGTCAGTTTTTATTACATAACAGAAAAGCATATACTGATTTGTTCCTGAAAATATTTTTATTTGAGGGTCCATGTGGAAAAACAAAGTGAGAACATGAAGTAACCGTGTAAAAAAAAAGAAACCCTGCCTATATGATCCATCCAGTTCTGTGACAGAACATGCAAGCTGTTACTGCCACCCATATGTAATATGCAAACAGCAGAGAAAATATTTTCTGACCCATTGCTTCCTGGTTTTATCTGAAACCTTAGACATCTCAAGTTGATTTCAGCAATTCATTTTAGAACCACTGATTACTGGATTAATTTAATTTGGGGATTACAGTATAGTTGCAAACAAAGCACCAGAAATGAAAAATTATTTTGAAATACAGCAATTACTGTATCTGAGAGTCATTGATCTAGGAGGAAGACCAACCTAATTAAAGAGGACATGGAGACACCATCCAATACAGAAAAAAGCAAAGCAGGAGAATAATGTGACAGGCTGTCAGCTAGTTCTACCGATGTCCCAAAGTCATTTTTACTACTAAGAGAAGTTTGTGCATCTGTTTCTAGTGAAACTAACTCTGCTTCCTTTTTTCCCATGTAAAACCAACAATACCTCTGAGACTATTTTATTTCTTCTAAATTAATTTTTCCATGTTCTCCTCCAAGAAAAAATTATATTATCATAAACTTTCTGTCAACATCTATTATTATATTACAATTTATAAGAAACCTGCTTTCTTTTTTAAATGATCCATCCAAAGTCCTTTCTCACTAAAGAGGAAGAAAAAAGTCTAACAGAATGTGAACCATTAACTGCTTTAGGGAAAATTCATTTGGCATCACACTAGATTTAAGTTTGTTTATATGTTAATTCTTCTTAACAAGTTTTATATGGTAAAACACTGTGGTTTTCAGTCTATTTACCACTCAAATCCTGGAGAACACATTTTAGAACCTTGTCTTTTCTATCCATAGTTGCCATAAAAGAATATACTTTTTGGAGTTTCCTACCTGAGAGAGAAGTGAAGTGATGATTTATAACTCCTCAGTAATCTATTTCTTTGTTATAGCATACACAGTTAGAAAGTGCTACAATATAAAATTAAGAGCAAAATTAGGACTTTAGGAAGAGATACACATATTATACAGAAATTCAGTAAAGCAAATATTTTTCAATATACACAGCAGTCAGAAATTCCAATGGAGGAAGACATAGTAGACATACAGTCTCATGTAAACAAACAACAGGCAAAAGCTGTTTACAGCCCTTTATCATCAGGGAGATGTAAATAATGGAAGTGGGTCACCAGAGGGATTATATGCAGTTTAATTATATGGAAGGATCATTAATTCTTCAGTAGATTTCCATTCTGTCTTAATTTTTTCCCCTCAGTTTAATCTAATAAATTCCATCAATAAATAAAATCAATAGGAGCTGGACTCAATGGTTCTTGTGGGTCTTTTCCAATTCAGGACATCCTATGAGTCAGTCTTTAAATGTAAATAATATGCAATAAGTATATGCACAGAATAGTTGTACCATATAGACTCATAGAAGGGTGGGACTCCTAGCTGGACTAGTTTTGAACATTGAGGGGAGTGTGAATTGTAGTGACAGTGGGGTGCAGTTCACTGGTCATGAAAAGAAATCATTAAGCCCTCACAGCATCAATTTGTTGCAAGGACTGTGTTCACAGTGGTGCCAGACAGCACATGGAGCACTCACAGCCTTTGGTGACATCAGCTGAACCAACTGTGAGCACCCTGTGCCAGTGCTACTCTGAACGTGGGAGCATTGCACATCAGAACAGGAATTCAGATTTGTTTCACTGATTTGCTTTAAGGGCATCAGTCACTGGGCTTTTCCAAGGTTACTGATTTAATTCTGGACTTTGCAAACTTTGATTCTTCTCTTGCTTCAGTTTGTGTGACATGTATCGAAATAAATATTACAATAAAATGGAATATCCTATAATCACATATTTTTCCATACAGAGATAAGACAATGACTCCAGTGTACTCTAAGCTGGTGATCTGTGCCCACTTGTCACAGGCCTGAAGGGAGCAACTGTCATAAGCATCATGATTAATCACCCAATGAAACAATATGAGGATACAAACGGTGTCTTAAAAATTGAAGTGACAATCAAGCTGTTTGCTTGTCATTACAGGTTTCTTCTACACAATTATCATTTTCCACTCTTATTTGCCTTCCTGACCTGTCTAAATGCCCAGTGTGGAGATTTTTCCCTCACTGTCACAGACTGTTGTTTCCTGCCTGTGAAATCTCATGTCCCCATGGCAAAGGCAAAGATACAGGACCCTGCTGTGGGTATGGAGCAGTGCTCCAGCCATCCTGCCTCACCCCGTGGGTGTTTTACCCAGAGTGTTAAAGAGAATTAAGAGTTACTGACAGGTTGCTGTCAGTTTACCAGTTTGAATGCAATAGTCACACCAGAGACACGAAAATAGCTTCTTTCTGTGATCCTGAAGGGCCTTCATCAAGAAACAAAAGTCAGAAATTTGTGTATTATAAACTAAAAAAAAAAAAAGAAAAGAAAAAAAAAGAAAAAAAACCTGTTGAAACCGAGTCCTTTTCACAATAGCACTGATTTTTTTCAGTATATCTTCTTGTTAACAATATCCTCTTTTGGCTCTGCTAATTCCATCTTTTTCTTTTTTTTTCCTTTTTTTCAGGACAGTTTTCTGTTTCACTTGGTATATTCAATATTTCAAGGTTAGCCTACTTTGTGATGTTAGAGTTTATGTATATTGATCCACACTCTTTACAATTTCATCGTACTTGTGAATTACATCCTCATATTCCACTAATACTACGTTCATCTGACTTTTTTTTCCATTAGTCTGATTATTTTGCTGCTTTTAATGCTTTTACTTCTGCAAATGGATTTCTTGATTTATTTTTTTTTTCTGTTCATATAGTGGCTGCCTTATTCTTTTTCATTCGGTTTGTTGTTGTTCTCTGAGCTGTTCATATGCCAATGTTAATTTATTTCAGTTTTGAATGGTTTTCACTTTAGAGTGTGGAACCCTCTCATAGCAAAATAGCTATCTTCAGAGAAGAACTTCATGTAGCTTCACCAAACCAAGAATTGCAATGGGATTAAATTGTTTCTTTCATTTTCTTTCTATAAATTGTGCTGATAAAGAAGTGTCCTAGGCACAAAGTCCAAGATATTATGCCATGGTCTAAGTGACAACTTCATGCAACATTAAACTCAGGAAAAAGCCAGCAGATTACCATTTCCAGTTACTTCTCAAAAACATCTCCAAACATGCCTAACTTTGCCTATTTTACTTTAGTATCTACAAGACACAATGTGGCAGCAAAATATGCTGAGGGAAGGCTAAAAAGAGGAAGAGGGACATGGAAATTGCCATGCAGTGAGGCTGCAGCTTCACAAGGCCCTTCCATCACCATTTTGATGGAGTTCTTTCCACTACTGTATGCAATGCATTGCTTGCATAATTTTCAGATAGATCTTTCTAAAGACAATAACTTGTTTTGGAGTTACCCTGGATTGTGTCATTGTTCCATTGACTTATACTCTTATCTTCAGGTACATGCTATAAAGAAGCCAGCAAACAAAATAGAAGGGTCATCTGAAGGCATGGAGATTCTCATTAGGAGATGTGTCTGAGCACTCAGCTGTTGGTGGCAGGTGAGGAGTGATTGCAGTTCTCCAGGAGCCCTGATTACCCTTCAGGTTTCCAATAGAAAATGGATAAACCTGACTCTTCTGCTTTACTCTCTGTCCTCCAGCCCTCTTTTACAAAGCAAAAGGTGATTTGCTGCAACACAGAATGAGAAAACTGTAGTCAGAAACAAATGTGCCTGATTTTTCAGGAGGGTCTTGGTTCAACTTACACCTGCACTTTGAAGGAATCTTCATGAACTAGGGATGTGTCTCAAAACACTCAGGTTAATTTATTCTATCTTTTTCTGCTGGCTTAGTTAGCACCTAGTAGAGGTGATAGTTCCAGCTCTATGCCAAGTCATTTGCAGATGCTGCAAGAGAATTTCATCTGTCAGCATGATCTTTGATAACAGAAGAGCAAATGTATCAGAAATTATACATTTTCACAACTCCCAGTGTAGACTAGACCATATTCATTTTTGGAACAGCTACCAACTCGGTTAAAAATTTATATCTTTAAATTATTGTGGGTTTTGAGAGTTCTAACTTTACCATTTTTGGAGCAGTATTTAATTCTTACTGTTTTACAGTAGTACTCATCTTTTCACAAGCTCACCTGTTAACTTGACTCCTAGTTGAGGGAAACAACTCTAGCCAGACTGTATTTTAACTTTTTTTTCATATTGATTCAAGTTCTATTTATCCACTTTGGTAATAGGATTATTCTTGAGACACAGAGGTAGAATTATCCTCTTTGTCTTCAGAGGGGTAGAACTTACCCCTCTGAAGCATTTGTGTTTGAAAGCATATGTCTGTCTTCCAGTATAAAATGCATATTGTCATTGAAGACAAATTAAAGACAGTGTTTAAAAGCAACAACCAAAAAAAGTCAAATGGAAAATGTTAACAGTTTTATTTGCAATTTTTGTTTTCTGTAGTTTCCCAATACATATTACCAAATACATTGGAGTTCTGGGAAGGCTTCCCATAATAGAGACGAATAATACTTTTTAATGAACAGTGAAAAAAAAATAGAAAAATAAAAACAGATGAAGTGTAAGAGACCAAGAAAAATATTTCTTCCTGTTTGGCTAATATTAAAACTTCATACTAACCAGTATACACTTACAGAGAGGTTAGGAAACCACTTGAAGAAGAAGGGGAAATTAGTGTGATCTATTATTAATTAGAACATTTTCCCTGAGAACAGCAACAAACATAATAAATAAACTACAGAAAGAAATATTAAAATGTAAAGAATTAAAATTAATACACACAACTTTTATTTATTACAACAGATTTTTTTTTAATATTCAGTATCACTTCCATAAGACATTGTTTTGTCAGCTGGAGACAGGGAGGCCTGAAATACTGAGGTGATGGAAAAGAATTGTCCTAATGTGTAGAAAAGTTCATTACTTCTTTTCTTTTACCAAGATGGAGAAGAAAACTTTCATTTCCTTTCTTTTTTGTGAATTTTCTTAGGAGAAATTACACACTTAAAAATTTAAAGGATACAGAACTGCCATTTCATTTGAAGAACCAAATTCTGGTCCATTGGACTAATTGGCTATATAATGTCATTTTGATAAGAGTTTGTTTCTAAAAAGAAATTATGCAGGATAAATCCATGTTCAGCCTTGTTTTATGCTTTCTTGCCTCATGAATATAGCCATCATGGTTCAAGAGATTACTTGACCTGTGTTTCCATTCTCCTGGTCTGGAACAGAGAGATAGAGTCTTTGCTTACCCATAAGGGCAAGAAAGGTTGTACCAGAGGGCTCTTGGAGGACAGAGGAAGTATAATATATGTGGATGTGGCTGCAAAGCTGGCTGCATTTTAGATTGTTTTCCAAAGTTTTGTATTGAAAAGGCACTAGTTCAGATTTAGGAGCATGGCAGACCTTGTACTGATAGTCTCAACAGCATGTGAAGACAAACACACAGATAAGGCAGAGACTGACATAACCTGAGCTTTAGGAGAATTCACACTTGTATGGAGAATGCCATGCCCAAATGAGTAAATAATCCAATGCAGTGAATAAATATGAGAGAAATTAAGGTAAAATTCCTTTATGGGAGAAGTGGGGTTGAGGTAGAAAATCATCAGAAACTGCTCACTGTTTCTGAAGGGGATACTGAAACAGTTGATGGTATTGGATAACAACTGATCACAGACAGAAAAATACTACAGAGATGTAAGATTTTATTTGAAAATTAAATTCACAGGACAGTGTAACTATGTTACAAATCTCAGAACTATGACATACATAGATAGCTCTCTAAAATATCTGGGTTTTAAGAAATATCTTGTGGGACAAGAAACTCCAGGTGATGGAGGATATTCTTGAGTGATAGAGAATGCTTTGCCAGAGCAGAGCAGACTGTACTGTCCAGCAAGAGCAACAAACCAAAGCATTTGGGGATTTACAATAAACACATAGGCTAAATGAAAGAAACCATGGAAACAGAACATAAAATTCATCACATCAAATTTTAGCTACATAAAAATTAGACATACTCTAGCTGTCCATCTGTAAGCAGTGGAAAAAACAAGTATCTTTACAGGGTGAATCATCTCAATCAAAGACAAGTTGGATTAACAGCTTTCTAAAAATGCATACCCCTTTCCCCTGACAGCAAGTTTTAAAGTTTTACTTTAGTGGGTAACTCTTGATTAATATTAGATGAAACAAAGGAATTTTCTCAGTCTGATCATTACACTGGAAAATAACATCTAAAGGAGTAGAACAATGTCTTGTCTTTCAGTCATGACCTTAAGGTTTTGAATTAAAACCACTTTTTTGTCCTCAAGGGATACCTGAAATGAAAACAAAAAGGAAAATATACAAGCAGTGATTGTGCAGAAGTCTTCAATGAAACAGGCAACTGCGTTTTGACTAGCAAATGTAAAGAGATCCAATGCACAGACACCGCATAAGGGCGCAACCATTCAACTGCCACATTTGCAATGATGTTATTAGATTAACGACCAATTCAATTCCAGCTGGTACACAGAGTCATCTGCAATGTAATTCAAGCAACACTGATAAACTGCAATATTAGATCAATGACCAATTTGATTCCAGATGGACCGTGGAGCCAGACACAATATAATCCTAGCAATTCTGATAAGCAGAGAAATACGAGTGCTATAATGATGACACTAAAACTATCTGAGGCCAGCCCAAAAATGCAGGCTGTCGATAAGGCACCATAAAACAGGAGACAGTGCTGTTTGGAGCTTGGAACTTGCTTCTGACAGAAGCATCACTTGCCACAGGAAGGAAGAACAATACAACCTACTGAACTGGTCAGAATACAAAATGAGACCATCCTTAAATGCAGACAGAGATAGTTGTTCCAGCAATCTGAAGAGAACCAGGAATGAAAAAGTTAAAGAACAGTCTCATTTTCCTTCTTCAACTAGGTAGCCCATAGGCATGAGGAATGTGAAGTTAATTTATCCCACTGAAAATATTCTCCTTTTTATTATATTAAAAAGGCTTCTGGCACCTTAAATTAAATTAAATATCATCCATGAAAGTGTTGTTACACTGACATACAGGCCAGTAGTTGGACATGCTTACAGACATAATTAGTATTATGCAGATCCTCCAAAGGGCACTGGATCACACTAGAAGGATTGGCAGCCGTCACAATTGTATCTGATGCTGATTTTTTAAAGGACATAGATTCCAAGAAAAATTATGTCCACAACCATGGTTATATGCTAAAACAAATTATAAAGAGACTTTCGAAGCCAGATGTTAAGCTGAATTCCATGAGGTTGAAGCTAATCAGAACTGATCCCTTGTTTATAAATGTTTACCTTTTAGGGACCATAGTAATACACAGAAAAACCAAAGAAATTCAAAACTTACAGGCCATAAGACAATAATAGATTTTCTCACATTTGGTACACAGCATCAGGAGTCCCAAAACCCTTAGAATATTAACATAGCATAATGCAGCGTGGCAAGTCCAGAAAACTAAGTTGAACAACAAAATAACACACTAGATCTTAAGAACAGAGCAATTATGCAGAGCACCTAGAGGTCTCAGAGTCCTCAGAAGGAGCCACAGCTGAAAAAAAAATTTGCTTGCACTTTTAGCGATTGCCAAATATTGCAAAGATAATGGGCTCAAATTTTTAAAGGAAAAATGAGAGTTCATCCACTTAAGAATTGCAGATGGTTGTGCTTAGCTTCCCAGGAAACTTAGAAACAGTTGAGCTCTGCTTGTTCCACAGGCCCTGGAATAAAACCTTCAGTGTCTCTTAGCTTCTAAGATTCGTTCTGTATGCTGTTCATGTTTTCTTGTCTTGATACAACATTTGGCTTCACTGATTCTGCCCACACCATGGCACCTGTTAATCATATTTTGTAGAAGCAGACTCTGGGGAAGGCACTCGGTTAAGAGCTGTGACCAAAGGACTGAAACATACCTAACACAGTTCAGTTGAGTAAAAGGTCACAGGAGAATTCAAGTGATTCAAGATTAGATGGGAATGACATGGACAGCATCTTTCAGATGTTAGGGACTCATAAGTATTGGGAAGGGATAGTTAAGCAGCACAGGGAAGAAAAGAGTCTCTTCCTGTAAGTGTTGAATCATCCTAGCACATTTCCTAGAGGCAAGTAACACCTTGCAGAGATCCACAGGCCTATAAGTCATCCTTTAGAAACAGAACAATGTTTACAGGAAAGAACAATTTAATGGGATTTTATATGAAAGGGTAGAGGTTACAGAGATTAAGTACTTCAAATAGATGTCAGTAGCACTTCTGAAAAACCTTCAGTTGAGAGAAAATCTGTTTTATAGTTTGTAAGAATTGATGTAGAAGGAGCAACATGCCTGAAAAATCTGTATGCAAGCAGCAAGGTACAAGACAGATCAGAGACGGAACAGAATAAAACTTTTAGTTTCCCTAGCACCCTTGTGTAGCACTTCTCATAAGAAAAGTCTGAGGAAACTATGAGGAAACGATGTTTAGCCAAGAGAAGAGAAGACTCATGGGAAATTTCATCAATTCCCTTCTGAAGGGAAGGATGAAAGGCAGTTCGAGCCAGACTATTCATTGGTGTCTAGTGGTATGACAAGAGGGAATGGGCACAAACCAAAATACAGAAGGTCCTATCTGAACATCAGGAAACTCTTTTGTACTTTGAAGTTGACTGATTCCCAGCAGAGGTAACTTAGAGATTTTGTGGAATCTCCATCTTTGGAGATATTCAAAACCTAGTTGAACCAGATCCTGGGCAACCAGCTCTAAGTGGCCCTGCTTGAGCAGGAAAGCTGAATCAGATGATTTCTGGATGTACCTTCAAACTCCAGACATTTTGTGTAATTCTCTATGTCAGGCTCCCTGGTTGGACAGAGACAGTACTACTGAAAGAAAAGTGAAGTAAAAGCACAAGGAAGGCAGAATCCATGAAGTTGCCTCTGATGCTTCCTTTGGTCATTGTCTAAACCTGGGTACAACCTTCAAATAGGCCATCCTGCTTCAAAAAGTTCTACAGAAAGGATTCAGCATGACATTCTTCACCACGTCTTTGAACATGGTCTTGAACTTTTCCCAAATTTCAAACAGTTCTCAGTAGAGATTGGTAAGCTAAGGATCTATTGGCTGGGTGTCACGTCACATTCAGTGAATTCCTCTGCACACATACACACACAGACAGAGAGACACATACAAACACGTGTGATTTATAGAAACATAAAGTCATATAATCTCTAATTTTTTTCTCTTTTTTCCCCACTTTTCATTTAAGTTTTACTTTGTAGATTTCATAATTAATTAACTTCTCTAAGTGAATGTGATTGAGTTATATTTCAGAAATAATTGTTTATGCAAAGCCTAGAAGAATATACATGTCCATTCCCTCAGATCAAACAAAGAAGAAAATGGAAAAAAACAAAACCAAAATCAAGACATTTAAATGAATAATTACAGTAATTGGGTACCCAAAATGAAGAGCTTTAAAACATCCCAAAGGGTTATTTTCATTTCTTTTTTTTTTTTTAATTTTTAACATAATCAGAATATTAATTACATAACACTACAAGAATATTCCTTTATCTTAAGAGAGCCTTATCGTAAGTTTATTGTGTTCTTTCTGTCCCTCCTAGTTACAATTACAGCCAAAATCAATAGGACGACCAAAATAGTTTCAGGATGTGCTCCTGTGGTTATCAGTAGCAAAAATATTGTCTACAGAGGAAAGTTAAATCTATTTGGAAAAGGAAAACTATTTAAATTAAATATCCTGAAAGTAATTACACAGATTATGTCTCCACAGAGTTGACCAAATACTTCTTATATTCTGCTATATGTCCTATTATTTTTATCCTCCTAGATATGGATGCCTCATCCCTGGAAGTGTTCATGGTGAGGCTGAATGGGACTTGGAGCAACCTTATCTAGTGGAAATTATCCTGCCTGTGACAGGGGCTTTGTCATTAGATGATCTTTAGGGTCTCTTCCCAAACCATTTTCAGATCCTACATTTCTATGATTATGCATACTTGTTATGTGATCTGGTCTGAATGCTCTTCTTCGCATAGTCTATGTCCTCTTAATAGGAAAAATAGAATTACTGAAAATACAGCAATGCCACATTTTTCCTCAACCTCGTTAAAAATATACATATGCCTAGTTTTTGTAACTAGGTTAACAAAATTTCATTTGTTTAATTATTACTGTTTCTGATCATCTGTAAGATTACAGATGTAAGACTGAGAAACAGGCCATGCCAGGTCCTTAGCCACTGATAATGTACAATTCAGAATTACATTTTGTGCAAAACAACAAATTCTACTTTCATTTACATCAGTACAATCTTGAAATTCTACTCAAATCAATTCACCTTAGTTTAACTGAGAGTACATATTTGTCCTAAAATGTGCTTTGTTCCTTTATATGATGAGAGGAGAGACTTCAAACACCTGTCTTTAACTTTTTAGTCTACAATACTTTCAGCAAAACACTGACATAAAGATGGAAGGAAAAAATTTCTAGTAATTTTTAACGCACCTAGGTGACCTTAACCAAACTCTCAAAATTATGACTCATTTTCCTCAAAAATTAAAGGAAGATAAATCTACAATTTTGCAGTTATTTTTGAGATGGGTTTAAGAATTGTTTACTGGAGCATAAATAAATTATATTATCTCCTTAAGTTTCTGATAAGATAACCATCAATAACCTCACACTCTGAGGTAGCCACCAGGCAGTGAAAGGTGAGCAATACATTCCATTTATACCTTGTCCTTTTCTGATCTGTTTTACAGCCACAAAACATGTCACCTCAGGCTCTCCACAGGAACTATGGTTACTCAGCACTGTTGGAAATTAGGCTTATTTCTTAGTGCATCTAAATCTACAAACTGTTGACTGGAGTTTGATCCTCAGTATCTGCACCGATGGCTGTCCTATTTGCACTGCTGTTCAGTGTTTTTTTTCCTGATTATCCCTCTAGAACTCAGTCATGTAACACATTTCGAAATTCAGTCATCTTAGTTTGATGGCTTTCTTGAAGGTCCACTATTCTTTCATGGACAGCAGCTTCAAGACCTCATGCATCCCAAGCAATATATTTACTTGAACTGCTCCAGATGTAAGGGGTTTTATATAACTTACTGAACAATGCTTTTAGATACTTTTAGAATCTACTTTTTACCTAGATTTATTTTTTACCTAGATTCCTTGATCAAAAGAGTGATTCCAAGTTTAGGTACACTCTGGTTAGAAATAAAAAGGAAAACATAAAGCAGTAGTATCAAGCAAAAAATAAGAATAGTGCATTTTTCTTTGCACATACCTTTTTTAGAAAAGAGATAAAACCAAATAAATCTTAAAGCTTTTTATATTTCGTGATCATACAAATCTAATCCACATATGCCTTGTGTCCATGCCAACATTCATCAAAGATTTGAAACCTGCCTTGGAGGTCAAGAAACAAATGGTTTAGGATACCAATGAATGAAGGAAAGAAAAAAAAAAAAGTAGGGGGAACTTCTATATTGTATCAAATATATTCTGCAAAGAGAGCAAAGGATCAAGCTTTCATTATAGTGACAGGAGTGTGGCTCAAGCTGACAGCATGAGAAGAGGGAAAAATCTCTCATTGAGTGATCTGGAAATTAAAATCAATGTTGCAGTTTTCACATGAAAAGCAACAGGCAGCTAGAAAGTTCTCAGAACACTGGCAAACAAACTTATCTGAATAACTGATTTTTCAACACTACGAGTGACTGAAAAAAAATTGCTTATTAATTTAATTATTAATCTTTTAATTATTTAGATTTCATTGCAGAAATAAAGCCTTTTTTTTCTTCTTTGCTGTTTCTTTGTGGTAAACAAAATTCTTAATCCAGTTCCAAGTTAACAAATTGATTTTTATTTCATTTATCCTCTTACTGGAATTAAATATTGGTATATTAATTTCAACACATTTGTTAAAGTATCAAAAGTAAAGTTTCAGCAGTCGCAATTTTTTTCTTCTTTTTTTTTCCTGCCAAAAGCATTGAATTCAGTTTACAACCAATTTCATCTAAGCCAAATTTTCAAGTTTCCATTTATAATTTATTTGCTAAAAAGCTTTTCCTTGTGCTTTTTCTAGTAACTTTCTGCAGTCCAACACCTTTGTTGGATATTCAGCAATTTCTACATGTGTAAATGTACTTTGCTTAGGTATAAACATTATTGGGAGGGAAGTGTAGCCCTTTTTCAAATCCTCTGCAGTTCTCTAATCCCACAGGTTTGGTATCAGAGCCTTTTCCTGAGGGTTAGTGTTACAATCTGATTTTTGGTCAATAGGGAGCAACCATTCCATAGTCGAGGAACATTTCTCCCCTGCTATCACACCCAGGATGGACACAAGTACAAACCCTAAGAGAAAAATGTCTAGATGAAGGAAAGAAGATATGATTCAAGTTAACATCTTGTCCAATATTGCCCTTCATTTTCTCAGTCATGCCAGGATTTGAAAGCTACATGTTCTGAGGGTCTGTGCATTCTGAACACAGGTGCCAGTTGTTGTGCCTCAGAAGAGACATGAAAGCAGTATATAAGGGTATAATAAAGTCAGATGCAGTGTCAGCACCAAAGACACCTAGGATAGATACTGACCCTTAAATGTTCCAAACTTTGAAGTTATTTTTGAGAGTGGTCAACAGGTCATTCTTTCACATACTTTCAAAATGTAGCATAAATAGAAAGAATGCACTAGACCAGGAGCGGAAAATCAACAGACATCAAGGAGAGCAGATCAATTTCTCTACCAAACAGGGAGGGCAAGCATACTTTTCAGATCTGTCCCAAAGGTTCTCTTTGCAGATAAATACTTAGATAGCTCAGCACAAAACATATGAGTTCCTGGAATGTAAGAATTCCTTGGAACACATGAATTTGAGGGAAAAATTAATTCATGAAGAAAAGAAAGCAGAAGAAATTTAGCTCTAATTTGGCTTGACCTGCCTGATGCATATGTTTCTATCTTTTTTGCTTTAATAAAGACAACACTAAGCAAATAGTATAGTCCTGAAAAAATTCAATCACATACTGGCAAATATTTCAGCTTTTTGTGTGTATCAATTTTCGTGGCTGAGAGAGATACTGAAGTGACTCGATATACAAGATTTAAAGGGAAAATCTCAGTCTGAGGACTTCTGTGAATCTCAGACGAAAATTAGACAGACAACAAGGAGAAAATGGATGTAATAGTTCCCCAAAGAAAACAGAAGGACTAACAGATAATAAAGTAAAATCCTTCAATATAAAAGATGTCTGTACAAGAACTTGGAAGCAAACATAACAGAAATATGCTTTAGGTAGTACATACTTTTATAAATAAACTTTATAAGAGAAGGCTATTGGGCCTGACCTACTTGTTGCAATGAGAAAACTTTAACTGAGTTCAGTGGCATAGAATAAGGCCATAGGTTTGCAAATTATTAAGTGTTTATTCAAATAATAGTGAAGAAGAAAGTGGTGCTTTCAATATAAATGAGCTCAAGTTCTCTCAGATATTTCGTAGGTGAATGTCTCATGTGGTTAAGCAAGTGCTAATGGCAATGCTAACATTGCCAAGGACCATTGCTCAGCCCAGGACCTTGTGTAGAAAGAATACCTGCTTGTGTTGGAAGCATGAGGGGAAAGTAGTTGGAAGCATCGTTGTTACCCTAGTTGGCATGTTTTCCTGCAGAGACCATTCCAAAAATGATTAAAGTATTTGGCACCACAGGAAAAGAGATGGGAGGCCAGATTAAGGCTACTGAAATCAGCAGAAAAAAAATCATTCCAGTGGTGGAAAGAGTGGAAGTGTAGCTAGCCACTTGCAAGCAATGGGAGTAGCTACTGTGGCCAGAGAAACATTCAAGACCAGATGAAACAACTATTCCTTTGAAAAGATCATCCAAGACTGGTAGTCGGGGTTTGCCTTTTTGTAGCTCAAAAGGGCTGTTTCGGGGGTAGTATGGGATCAATGAATAGCAAGTGGGGAACATTAATGAGACCTCCTTTAACCACCTCAAACACAGCTTTTTTGTATTTGCAGAAGGGAAGATAAGTAAATGTATTGTTAGCAAAAGACTCTAATGTAAGAGATCTGGCACATGACAATAGAGTAGGAGAGGGAGGTGATTAGATAAATTAGTTTTAAGACCATATACTCTGAGAAACAGGAATTTGTGGATAAGAAGGTGAAAGACTACACATTTATTCAGGTGTCATTGACACTGGTGCATTTTTAGTGTATGTCACCCAAAGTGAATTATGAAATTTCAGTGAATTTATTTAGCTTTTATTAAGAATAAATGAACTACTCAGGATTTTGAGAAAGGTTTAGCTTGTGAAATGTGTTCTCTTTTCTGGAAGAGGGCAAGGGATTACTTTTAAGCTGATGCATAGTTAGATGTGAGTCACACTTAAGTGAATTGATTTTTTGCCTATAAAGCTAAGTAGTCTATCCACAAGACAACAGGAAAGCTAAGTACTAAACGATGAAGTCACCAATTGAGCAAAAATGTACACAGACTGAATGGTTTCATGTTGTTAAACAAACATAAAGGTGAATTTCAAGTTCCATGAGAAAGGTGTTTCACATGAGAAAATCCCCAAAAGATTGGAGAAAAAGCTCTGGAAACCTGCGTAGGATAAAGCTGAGAGAGAAACAGAGAGAAGCCAGAGGAAAATGAAAATGTAGAAAATGAAAGAACTTCAAGGGATTGAAAACAATCGCTAAGAAGGTTAATGAAAGGTGTTTTTCACATTTGTTACCTGTAAACCCACGAATATCTATGCTTCTGGTTTTTCTGTGTGATCTAAAGCTCACTAAAGACATCCTGAAAAATCCCAGAGACTCCAATCAGACAAGAAAAATGATCTTTTGATACCTAACAAGCACTGTCTATAATCATGCAATATTCAATTGTAGCTGTTTTTCACACCTGGAAGAAAGTGTAATTTACAGAGTTATAACATTTCAGATATCTAGCCAGGCTTCTACAACACCTGTCTTTTTCCTGATTATTATTCTCTAAAAAGCTGCTTGTTTTGGATGGTTTAGTCCTATCTTTATGCAAAGTCATCTATAAATTTGTCAAGAGGTTGTAAAAGATAATTTAAAAAATCCCAAAATGTAAGAATAAACCCCTGAAAAACTATGTCCCATGTGCATACCTAGATATTTATTGCAATAAATAAGACATTTACTTATGTAGACAAGTCTATGAGAGAGAGGCAAGGGATACAAACACTGTGGGATGTGTTTGGGCTTGTGAGAAGGTACCTAGTCAAATTGTACAAATGAGAGACTGGCAGGCACTTCCATAGGAAAATGGATTAGTGGTATTTCTAAAAGCAGTTAAAAGTGTGATCTTAGACACAAGAGTCTACACTTGTGTAGCTACTTGTAGCTACTACAATTAGCTCTAGTTAACTTTTTTTCTGATTTCTAGTCCACCAGTGTCTGAGAAAAATCTCAATTATGTGACAAAAATAAAATAGAAAAAGTAGAAAAATAAAGACCACCAAAAAAACCTTTACATCAAGGTCTCATTATTTTTTATTCAGTTTTGTCTAGATTTTATATAGTTGTTTATGGTACAGATATTGCCGTGAACAGCACGAGAAATGTCAAAGAAAAAATAAAGAAATATTCCATTTAAACTTACTCAGCTGTGAAGTGTAGAGCCTAATCTTGAAAATTTTCTCCACTGTTTTCTTTCTTTGTCTGATAAGGAGATGGGAAGACTAGGAAAAATTTCTACAAAGTCTCAGGCTGCATGGAATTATTTCAAATTCATGCACAAATCGAGACTTTCCCAATCAACTTTATTTATATTTTTTAATTTTTTAGCCTTCATTTAAAAATACATATCTTCAACCTGGCCTTCATAATCATTTTATTTGTCATAATGGTTCATGTCTAATTTCCTAAAAAGGTTTGAGTAGTTCTCTGTATTTTAAAATATGCATTTTCACCCATAGAGATTTATGCTTGAAAAACCTAAGTAAGCGATGACCTTGGTAATTAGAACACTGTATTGGGAACTTCAGCTTTTTTTCTTTGAGCTCAGTTAAGAGTGTGTGGAGTAAACTAGAATTACTGACTCAACTTGTCTGTCTTCACAGTCAGTCCAGGGAAAAATCCAATTAGTGATAATTAGTGACACTTTCATGATATGGGAAGATGGGTGTGCTGTGAGAAAATCAAAGAAAATGCACGTGTTGAAATCATTTGTATTTCTTGGTGCAAGTTGTTTCACCGGCTGCCACAATTCAAATGCAGGTGCTCAAGACAAATTCTACATTCTATTCCTCAAGGCAGATTTTAGTGAGTAATTGAAGCAAAAAGGTTCTCTGTGACAATTAGGGGTTTTTCAGTATTCTCAAAATGGAAGATGGGGAAAACAGCAGAAAAATGGCATTCCTATTCAGACACATAAATCTTTTTACGGTTCTTCTGCTCCCTCCACTCAAGTGGAGGAAAACTCTTATTTTTTTAGCTATCAATCACATACATGTAATATCTCTGTTCATGTATAGAAAAATGCCATTCATAGTTTTAAAGGGAAAAAGGACTCATCTCTAGACCACTGCAATCTTGCCTCAAGCAAACTCCCAATAAATGTGTCCAAGACAGTAGTGACTTGGGGAAATGTTTCTAAGAGTGATCTACAACCTGTTAGACTAGGATCATTTTGCTCTAAAACATCTGTGAAACTAAGACTAGGCAGGTCAAAGTTGTATTCACAGAAGCAAACATTTCCCAGTAAATCCTCAGAAGTTCAGTAGGGAATTCTACAAACATTTTTGTGTGATCTCAGAAGTTGTGCTCTTAGGAAGAAGGAAATGCTTTTGTATTCCTGAGCTTATAACTCAATCTGTTGCAGATATCCTTAGAAATCCCACCACAGCAACTAGCAGAATGGGTCACTGTAGATGAAACTCAGTGTATGCAGAAGAAGATATTTTTGGGAAATCTAAAAATACATTTTTTTCTTTAATACGTATTTTATAACTTAGCTTCAAAAAAGCATGATACAAGTAATTATGAGTTAAGCTAACATTGCTATATGTTAATCTTATGAGTTAAGCTAACATTGCTATATGTTAATCTTATTGATGTGTCTCCTTTATAATATGTCAATGTCTTTGTGAGTCTTTCTTATTGTTGTAGAACCATCAAAAGAATTCTACTGTTTAGGCATCTAGATGAAAGAGCATGCATTCAACAGATCCATTCTTCTCAGTGGGATATTCTGAGAGTTTAATACCTCAGAATATCTCTCTGATTCATTTATATGGTTAAATGGAAATTAACTTTTTGGACAATCTTTCTCACATTGGTATCAAATCAGGAGTTGCTGAGTTGTTGTTTGCTTTTGACAATATATCTTTGAAATTTTAACAGCAAAGACCATTTAATGTTATTGCACAAAAATAAGTGTAAAGTTTTTAACATTATTTAGATGAGAACTAGGTAGTCAAACCATATTTACAAATTTAAAATCAATAAAGAGAATGTTATCATGATCTTATCCAACCTGAGGTGTCTGATTTGTTCTGATAAAAAATATTATCAAATACTGCAATAAGAAAAGTATTAGATTTTTTTTTCTCCCTAAAATAAAAATGTCATGGGGTAGCTTTACCTTTAAAGCAAAGTTGAGGAAAGAGGGGAAGTTAGAAGTGCTGATGGCTGATGGGAGTTCTTCTTCCTGACCAATTATCAGTCATTTCCAAGAATTGACAGCAGTTTA
>NC_031770.1:90724338-90806981 GCF_001522545.3 Parus major
TAAGGGATGAAAAGGTTTTTCTAGAAGTTTATTCTGGTGTTCTTATTCTTGTTGTTTGTCAATAAACTTTCTTTATTCCTTTTAAGTTTTATGCCTGTTTTGCCCTTATTCTAATCCATATCTCACAGCAAGAAATAAGTAATTTTCTTAGTTATTGGTTTTAAACCACGACAAAAAACAAACCAGTCTTTTCTTTTACTGGCTATTGGTTGATAACATGACTGAAAAAAATACAGAGGTGTTGAATTTTCTTAGAGAGAATATCTATTTCAGAAGAATACAATGATATGTTTCCATGTCAGAAATATTTATTACAGGCTTGGAAGTGTTTCTTCATCTGTTAAAATTCATTAATTTCAAGAAAATTCTGAATTTCCAGACCAGTACATTGTGAAGATGGAATCTTTCTCAAAAATCAGGAAACCATTCCAATACAATCAATTTCAACAGTAATAACATATCCTGAAAAGACCTAACTCAGCTGTGCTCTACTTAGTTCTGGAAAAGCACCTGAACCCTTGCTTCTCAATTCCAAAGGGAGGTTTCTAATCAACTGTCTGCAAAAAATATCTCTAAATTACTTACTCTCATCACCCCTTTTTTTCCCCTCTCCCTGCCTTAGCCTTAAAGAATTTACAAACAAAAGTTTCACCAATTCTTTAGTCAAATCAAGTCTGTGGCTGTGCTTTCCAGCATATAATCAACAAGAGACAGAAGTGTTTGTAGAACACAGCTGCCTCTTGTTAACTCTGAGTTCAGTGAAAGAATGTTCTTCTCAGTACTTTCTGCCGTTTTGCATTTCTGAATGGAAACAGTTCTTAGGTGCTCAAAGACCGAAACACATTTTGGGACCCTGCTGAGAGCCATTTGGAAAACTGAAAAAGTGCAGAATATAGATGTTTGTCTCTTTACATGGTTATCTTAGAGACAGTACAACTTGTTCTTTCTATGTTCAATATCTCCTCGTATTAAGGGAATGCATGCCATTAATTTATCAGCAACAAAAGATCCTGAGGTTATTAAACTGTTCTATTTGTGTAAGGCTCCTCAAATATACCATCTCAATCTATATCAATATTTTAAAATGCCATCAAAAACACTTAAAAGTTTACTTTGTCAATAACACATGAATAAATGTTTTTTCTCTGGTTTAATGATTAGAAGCTTTCTGGATTTGTGTTTAGATTTTTTAATACCATTAATGTTTTATGAATGATTGATTTTAACAGACACTGTGCTTCAAATTGTTTCCTCTAGTACTGAATGAGGTTGGCCTCTTCTATCAGATATTCACAAGTCAGTAAGGTCATAATAACCCATTGACAGCAAGAAGCATAAGCACCTACGAGGAGTGGTAAACAAAGGAGTGGATGGCTTCTACTTCTGAGTTCCAGTTATCTTCTATTAAATTTTGAATATAGCACTCCTGTGAATTAGTCTTCCTAGTTTCAGTTTACTGAGGATGTAAAAAACAGATTTAAAACCCTTTAATATAATTTTCTCTGTTTTTGTTTTGTCACGGTATGCATGTAAATCTCATGTAAGGAAACTACCTCTATTCCTCTATTGTGTAAATGGATGCCAGAGTTTCAAAGTTGTTCTGGTAAGAAAGGGCCCAATAAGATCCAAGTGAGATTTCGTTAAGTGATAAGGTAAATTAGAAACATAATTTCCAATGAAATTGTTCATTTAGTGTGCTGGACAATTATAAATTCAGACATCTAAAATCCAAGCAAACAGTGCAAGTATGGCCACTAATCAAGGAAGTGTTGAGTCACCATCCTTGGAGGTATTTAAAAATGTGAGGATGCAATGCTCAGGGACACAGTTTAGTGGTAGACTTAACAGTGCTGGATTATGACTGGACAGCGATGATCTTAAAAGGTCTTTTCCAGCCTAGAAGACATCATAATTATATTATCTCTCAGGCAATCATTTTTAAAATTGACTATCATATGGTACAGTTTCAAGATGAAGATATTCTCCTAGTAAATACAGAATTAGGTTTGACTCCACTCTGGATTTTAGGTAATAGAGCCAATTTCCCTCCTGTATAGAGAACTCTAACCAACAGGACATTAGCAGAAAATGCTGCTTCCTTTGCCTGTTCTCTGAAATGTAAACTTCTTTAGTCAGTCAGTACAGCTTTCTTTGTACAGAGCACACTGCTATCCACGTGCCTTAGGCATAGCCAGTATGACTCTTATGTCACATTCCTTCTGAATTGTGTTGGAAACTAGGAATAAACCAGGCACCAAGCTGCCCATGCTCTTCTGTAGAGTCTCGTAATTAGACTTTTAAGTAAGTCTCAGATCAAAGGGAGTGAATTATATAAATCCAGTCATCTCCAGTATGATAAAGCCCATCAAGCACAAGCTTTCTGAATTTACTTCTTAGTCTAAGCCATCTAACTCCCTCTTAAATCCTATTTTAGAAGCCCAAGCAGCATTTACACTCTCAAGTGTATACTCACCCATATTGCCCAATTTCAGAAGCATTTCATGGATGTAATAAATTAAGTTATACATCCATGAAATACAGAAAGTTAATTACTGATTTTTTTTTTGTGGTGGGAATAACAGGTTGCCAAAGTATGAAGTAAGAAACAGAGATGAAACCAAGCTCACTTCAGTCTTCAAACTTTGGTACTTAAAATGTCCTTTGTCACTTTTTTTTTTGTCAGCTTTATGAGATATTCTGCTTACAAAATGTCAAGAAACTTCCTAAACTTTATCATATTCTTTTCCCTTTTATCTGATGCAAATTTATATTTATGAAACACCCAGGCTGGAGATTTGTCTCATATGATGACTTTGTATGCACATACTCTACCTGTATATGCTGTTATAAAGGATTGGTTTTGAGACGAGAAAAGACATCCACATGCTATCCAATTTAAGAAGTCCCTTGGTGACCATCTGTGACAAATTTGATTTTCATTTTGTATTTAAAATTATAAGAATAGTAATATAAATTACAAGAACAGTAATACACTAAGGATATCATAGCAAATACTCAGATGAAAATTTCTAGTTATTTATGATAATCTCTTCATTCCTTCCTGCAGAGAAGTATCTCTCTATATATACCCTAGACAATAAAAGATTCAAATTTTCAAAAAAGGAACTGTATACAATTACTGAAGTTTCAAAATAAAATAACAGTAAAAGTGTGTGTATTATGAAACTTTCAAAGCTTTCAAATTATACAAAACATGGTCTTCTGAAAAAGTGCTTAAAGGTGGCACCTTGAAAGTAATGCAGCATGGAAAAATTCACATCATGTTTCCTTCTATGTAAATATGAAGCCAAAAGTACATTTTTTCACACTCATTTAACCCTCTGCACTTTTTTCAGAACATTTTCCTCTCAACTTTTTAGAACTTGCTAGAAATCAAATAGATACAAGAAACCCCAAAGTTACCAGACAGAAAAAAAAATATTTTTAAAGTAAACATAGTTAATTGTAGGGCTAGTTAATGCTGCCAGATGAGTTTATCCCTTGTGTTATGGAAGAAATATTGTCTTTCTAGTTCCTTATGTATTTCAATGTTCTTCTTTGATCAAAAAAGATATAAACAATTTTGACACTTATGAATGGTTGTGGGGCCATGATAAAATTCTTTACACTGTATATTTAAAAAAACAAAACAAAACAGACTTTTCTATTTCAGAAAATTTTTGATGATTTTTCTGTATGTCACTAAGTTCAAATATACCCTTCTGGAAAAGACATAGTGCCAACAATACTTAGTCTAGATTTCTGTGCATGCTGTTAGGTGCAGCTGGATACCTTCAATAGAATGGACTATGACAGACTCCTTGTTGCTCTTCCCTAGCTTGGCACACCATTTGCAATTATCTTGGAAAACTCTTTTCCTAGTTTAATTTCATCAAAATTGTCCAAACAGTTAAAAACATATTCTAAAGGCACTAACACCTAAAGGTTAGTCAACAAGTCACAGATACTTGCATAACTACTTACATAAGTACACAAGTGTCTATTCCTTATAAAAATAAGCTAAACAAATAAATAAATATATACTTGTTAATATAGATGTAAAATCATGTTGATCAGTTTACAAACCACAGTGTGAATTATGTATGAGGTAGGAAACTAGAACAATGATGCAGACTAAAGTCTGTATTGGTATTAAAGGGCTCTATTTAGTTCTGCCAACATCAATGGACTTTTGGCCATTTCCACCAGAAAATCTAATCTACTGACAGCTAATGGAAAGTCTTTTTTCTCCAAAGTGAGAGACAAGTGAGGGACAAGTGTATTTAGGGAAGCTCTATTTCCCATGCTGCATGTACTATGAGATTAGCAGACAGCTCTGATATGTTTGTGGCATCACACATTCTTCTTTGTAAGAGGCTTGCTTTCCTCAAAGTGTATCATATTATTTCCTTTGTATCCCCCAGTAGTGATGGCTAAAAGCGGAAATTCTAGTAATAATTGTGGCTAGAAATAGTAGTGAACAATAGTCAAAGGTTATTTTTATAATACCTGGAGATTCAAAATAGTCAAAGATAAGGAATTATCTTTTTTCTGCTTTGCAGTTATCAAATAATTACTTTATGGAAATAAAAATTAAAACTATATAATCTTTTTATGTGGCTGTTAGGTACAAAGACCAGTGTCATCCCTGAAAAAGGCAAGAAGGCTCTGCTGAAGAGAGGTGTTGCAGTGCAGGACAGATTCAAAACACAAATGTGAAATTAATGAAATTGACCTGAGATTTACATATGTACAACGTAACTTTCAGATCACCATTAAAAACAAAACAATTAATATGTTTTGACTGAGTTCCAGCATTCTCTTTTCTAGAAGCAATTATTTTAAAAGTGCAATATTAATGAACCTAGAGTATTACAGCACTCACAGACTGTACCTGTACTGCAGGTTTTATAAAAAATTGATGCCATTAACATTTCCCCTTTGCTGAAGCACTCAGGATTTTAGTACTAAAGGTTTTGATTCTGCTGTAAGATGTATGCATAGAGCTGCTAAACTTGGCCTTCAAAAATCTGTGTAAGGCCTTTAGTAAAAACTTCTTAATAGAATCAAAAAATGGTTTATATTGGAAAAGACCTTGAAGACCATTGAGTGCAAACATTTACCCCACACTGCCAAGATGGGAGTCAAATTTACCAACTTCCAGCCAACTGGTGTTGCAGTCAGCAACCTCAGGATCTGGTCCAGGGAAGCTGCAGGGTTCTGGGGACCAGCATGGAACACCAACGAGACGGGCCTTTGTTCATGAAACCATTTATTCAGCATGGGAACAAAGTCAGGTCCAGAACAGAGAGCCCTGAACAGAGGCTGAGCAGGGGTTTTGAGAGAGAGAACTTTTGAGGGTTTCCACCCTTGATGGAGTTCAGGGTCAGGGACCACTAGAAACACAACAAGGGAGAAACCCCCAGGGACTCAAACCCAATCAGAACTCCTGGGCCGCCCTTCACAAGGGGTTTGGGGTGGGACAAGGTAACTCTTTGTCTTCCCTGAGGCACGTCACAACAAACTGGAACACCCCTGTTTTAGACAAGACTGCCAAAAAATGATGGCAAGAGGCTTGGTGAGCACTTCCATCAGTTGTCTCCCTCAGCACCCTTTGGTAGATCTGATCCAGACCCATGGACTTGACCAGGTATAAATGGTGTAGCATCACCATCACTGACCATTCCCTCCTGGATTGTGGGGACTTTATTCCCCATCCCTGTGCTGCAGCTCAGGGGGGTGGTACATAAAGAACAACTGGTCTTACTTTTGAAGACTGAGGTAAGGAAGGCATTACATACCTCAGCCTTTTCCTCATTCTTTGTCAGTTTCTCCTCACATCCAATCAATGATGGTGATTTTCCTTAGCACACCGTTTGTTGCTCATGTATTTATAAGAGCATTTTATTGTCTTTTACAGCAGTAGTCAGGTTACATTCTATTTGGGCTTTGGTCCTTCTAACTTGCTCCCTGCATAACTTCATGACATCCTAATAGTCCTCCTGAGTTTCCTGCCTTCTTTTTTTCCCTGAGCTCCAGCCAAATCTTCCTGTTTAGCCAGGCTGATCTTCCTGCCTGATGGCTCATCTTTTGGTAAAAGGGGACAGCCTGCTCCTGTGTCTTTAAGACTTCCTCTTGAACAATGTCTCTTCTTCCTGGGCTCTTTTGCTCTTCAGGGCTGCCCCCAAAGGAACTCTGCCAACCTGTCTTCTAAACAGCCCTGTCCCAGGGAAGGCAGGGTACAATTCCAGTAGTGTCTCTCTCTCTCCCCCATTTTCCATGAAACCTCCCAGAACCTAAGGGCCTGTTTTATCCCTGTGGGGGGGCCTGGCCACCATTGTCCCCGGTCCTGCCCAGGTCCCATCAGTCGCTGTCATGTGAACTGCAGGCTCCTGGCAACTCCCTCAACTCTCCTGAGGTTCTCCCAGTTTGGGAACCCCCTCAGTGCACCCTGCTAGAGCACTCTGCTGTTGATCATCCTGGCACAAGGGCCACTCTCCTTGGCAGCTGATTATCCCTGAAAGTTTTTTTTTGGTGTTCAAATATTTCAGTTATGTAAGTCTAAGTCTTGGTCTTGATATTTTTCACTCACCTGGGAAATGAGGGATATTTTTTTAACATTATCCTTTCTTTCTTCTCCTGTAGAGGTTCAGATACAACCTTTCTAGAAATAATTTCTGATATAATCAGAATATTATTTTTATAATACAATATAGATATAATTTTTAAATTAGATATAATTTTTAGAAAAGAAAAAAACAAGAAAAAATTAATTCAATATCCATATGTATAATGATAACTTAAACTGTACATAAATAACCAGTTCCAGATAATTATAATAAGTTCCAGAGTTTATTACTTACACAGACCTAATTAAAACAAAACTCAGTCTGATCAGTATGACCTTAATTTGTCACAGCAGTACTAGGTTGGTAGAGGAAGCAATGACACTGGTTGATAGTTTTATTTATGAGGCTGTCTCTGATTCCTAATGTGCAAGTTGTAAGCAATTTCTGGTCAAAATTTATTTAATAAAATTGCCTTACCTCTATTAGCAATATTCCTATTAGCAATATTCTCTACCATAAAGTGCAGGAAGGTCTTGTGAGATGTCTTGTTTCTTCAGTGTTGGTTGGAATTGGTTGATGAGGGGTCACTTACAGATTTTAGAGTCACAACTTTACCCAGCATTTTCAGGGATACTTCTCCCAAAACCTACTTTTGGGCTCCTGGTTCATTATGTTCCAAAATCTTTATAGATTAAGAATACCTCATCAGTACTTGCTACTTAATCTTCAAGATATTAATTTGTTTACACCCCTCCTTGCTGCCTCTTGTGTTTGTAGCAAGTCATCCTCTTTTTCGTGAGCCCTACTTGCTTAAATCTAGATAAAGTTAATAGAAAAAAAAAATGGAAAAGGTTACAAATCTATAAACTTCATGTTCTGCTAAGCTGTAACTACACCCAGACCACTGGAGTAAGGCTTTACATGCAGCAGGTTGCTCTCCTCCTGTGCTAATTCCCAGAGGCCATGGAAATTCTGACTGTCATCTCCCAAGAGGAAGCCTTTGTAACAGGAAATATGTAAGGGATCCTGCAGGTGAATATGTGCTAGTGGGACTTGTTTTTCAGACAACCCTTTTCAAAAAATGAAGTCATGTCAAATAAGACACGCCTCTGCAGGTCCATCATGCAAAACTATACTTCTGAGGCTACACTGAGAACTACTGTCTGTTTTCTTGCTGCCAGTAGTATTTTAAAATGTGATGAAGAAGTTATCACAGTTGCTGCTCTGCAGATAAAAATAGATGAGATGGAGCTTGCTCTTCTATTATTCTTATTTGATCCAATAATTGTTTTCTCTTATTTGAAAGGATAGAAAAGATTCATCTGAACAGAAGCTTATTAATTTTTCCAACAGGGAAACAATTTATTATGTTATTCTCTATGTATTTTGGTGTTTATTTTTTTTAATATATTTTTTTTTATTTGTTTGCAAAGTTTATTTTTGTTTGTTTGCACTTAAAGTTTCATATTTAAGAATTTCCCAGCTTTCTCTCTAGAGGACAGACAGACATTACCCTTTTTTTATTCTTGCAAGTTTTCACAAAACAGCTCTGCTGTAGCAATAATCAGGGTCTGTGTTCAGCTCAGCTGATAACATAAGGGCTACATCGGTTTTACAGAAAGAAAAATGCTAGTCTAATTAATCCTGTAAAAACAAATGTGTAAACTGCACAATTAATCACTAGGGGATTATGCAGGAAAAGGTAAATGCCACAGGAACTTTACCAGCACAAAGTTAGTTGCCAAAGGACTCTGTGCTCTGTTAGATTTGACAGCTGCTGAGCAGGATCTTGTGAATGAATGTGATAGTGCTAGAATAAGGCATCTAAAGAAGTACCTGAGTCCCACTGTAACCTGGGACCAAAATTTTTGTTTTCTGCTTGATTACAGGTTTTGAGCTCCCTGGTAAAAGTTTCCATTATTGGATTTCCTTGCTTTCAGGTCTGAAAGATCCAAAACCAAATGCTGGCTGACCTTACACCACGGAAGTGTTGAGGAGAAGAGGGAGGGAAGGGTTCCTTCTGGAACCATGTGTGGTGATTGGCCTTTCTGCTGCTAATTACATGAAGGAGAAAGTCTTTTCAGTTCTGCTTCAGTACAAATATCATCTGTGTTTGCCTGTTCTAGAAAAGGAGAGTGATACTACCAGAAGAATATGCTTTTCCTCAGGAGAGGTTTTCCTGGGAATAACTAATGGATCATCTCTTGTTGCATTAGGAGCCCTCATCATTCTTCAGGTTGTGCTTTCAAAGGAGACAGCAGTTTATTAATCAACAGTCACAATGGCACCGGGGTGAGCTCCTCCACATCAGGAAAGCATAGCTGGTTGCATACTGAGAGGATCATTCAAATGTTTTTTAACTTTCTGTAACTCAGATATACTCAGTTGAAGAAAATGCATGTTTGAAGTTTCATACTATTTTAATAGTATTAAATATTTATCTCTCCATTTAGTATAAGGTTTTTAGATCTCAAAAAAGTCTAAATTTAGTCCATCTGATTCATTGTGTTCCTGTGTGTGTGTGAGTGATATGGAGTAAGAGCCCAAATAATTTTAACTTGGGGTTTCATTTTTAATGCACTCATTTGAGATTTTTAGATCTCAAAAAAGTCTAAATTTAGTCCATCTGGTTCATTGTGTTCCTGTGTGTGTGTGAGTGATATGGAGTAAGAGCCCAAATAATTTTAACTTGGGGTTTCATTTTTAATGCACTCATTTGAGATGAAAAAGAAAGTATCTTTATGCTAGATGTTGCAGGTGGCACAGGAAAAACAGATTCTATGTGAAAAAAGTTCTTAAATGTTCATGAAGTTTTATTATTTCCATTTCCTGAAAAAAAATTAAAGACCAAAAATTTGCTATCTGAACATTCTCATGCTTGTCTGTGATGCACCAGGATTTTTACCTACATTCCTGAAGCTATGGCTATACAGCTAAGTGAAATACTGCCCTGTTCAGGCACCAGGGCTTGATTGGGTGCAACTAATTGCTAAGAAGATGCCAAGTGCCTGGACCACTTGCTTGTCCACAGAGCAGTACTTACAAACAACTCCTCAGAGTTGATCGGAGACAGGCACCACTCCCAAAGGGACAGGCCTGCATGAAGCTACAATGTTCAGAATCTGAGAGAATGTAAAAGTATTGAAGAGGCTGGAAAACCCTTTTTGGCTTGGCTTGGCACCACTGTTTTAGTGTGTGTAGGGGCTGAGATTTCGGGTGTCCATTGTGGCAATTCTTCCCTTTCTTTTTGCCTCTTGAGAATTTATTTTATGTCAAACACTAAAAAGATGTTATCATTAAACACTGAAAGAGTCAGAAGACAAACCCCAGCACACTACTGGACAAGAAGGAAAATATACTATATGCCATCCTGAGCCATATAAGAAGAATAAAGAGATTGATTTCTGATCCAGGGCCAAAGTAATTATTATGGAAAAGGTTCTCTGGAGCCTTTATTTACATGTTGCTGGAGGTAATATGTTAAAGAAAAGAACATCAGTTCTTTCCCTATATCTCAAAACTCTACCAGTTTCAAGGCGTATTTTCCTCATTCAACCTGGTGAAATATATATATATATATATATATATGATTAAATTCATGTCTAAATCCTAAATAGAATAACACTTTTAAAATTACCAAAAAATGGTCTCAAATGGCTGTAAGGCATGCTTAGGCAACAGAATAGAGTTTCAATTAAAAGATTAATTTCACCTAAATCTATTTGCTTATAAATTGTGGTTACTTGGTCACTTTAATTTAAGACAGTGCTTTTCTGCAACTTTAAAATGAGCAGTTACGGCTCACAGAAATGCTTGTACTGGTGCTAAGATTTTGCAATCACTGTGAAAGCCAAATCAGGGAATACAACTTCATAAAACTCAACTTTTTCCCCCCCATTATATCCATGTCCTGTTTTATAACCAATTATTTATCAGCTGTCACTTCCACAGCATCAAAAAAAAAATATATAAATAAATAAATAAAAGGAAATAGGGAGATATAGGTGGGTCCACACTTTTCACAACAACCAAAATTTATGTTCGTTTAAAATGACTGCATAATCATGTCTTTTTATAAAGCAGTCATCAAGATTCCCTCTGCAATCAAGGGTAAATAGAAGGCAGTTCCAGAGGGTGATTCACCTCCTTTATTTTAGGAGAGAATGAATCACCCTCTGGAGCTGCCTGTCTTTCTCCACTGATTATGGATGGTCAAAACCTGATTTAGACTTCTTACTTTTTGATAACTAGGGTGAGCATATCCTATTCTTGATAGCCATGAAAATGGCCAGCAGGGATATTTAAAGGCTGGATTAAAAAAAACAAAAGGCTTATTTACTGTTTGCTACTAGTATTTGCAGAAGTAAATGTTTAAATTGAGATGAGTTTTTCTTTTTTTTTTGTTTAATACTGACTTATTTGGAACTGAATTGGGAAAAAAATGAGTGTAAAATGTTTCTCCGAAAGGCATAGTGTATTTTAGCTTATTGTGCAAATTATATACTGAAGAACATAAACATTTTGCTAAATTTTACACCTAAGGACTAGGAAGGCATCAGAAAAGAAAGACTAATATGTTTTATAGCAAATGAGAAAGCAGTCTCTAAACTAGAAAAAAAATTATTTAAATTTCAGACTAAATAGGATTGAGGTTATATGGCTTGCATAATTTGCACAGGATTTAATGTATGGTTATGTCAGAAAATGCTAATCACTACTATCATTCATAAGGTCAATCACAGACCTGATTAAAAATGACAAACATGAGATCTGCAATTCATTCAAGCAAGGTGGAGAAGAAATTACAAATGTTTTGTTCAGGAGCAGCCCAATACTTCTTTAGACCCTTAACCCATGCTGGGTTGTACAGGCAAGGAGGGTGGGAACACACAAATCTGCTTGTGCAGCTGTCAGCTTATTGCACTGGACCTGGTCTCCACTGGGACTCAAAGCTACACCTGTAAATAAAACTGGTCAGTCACTGCTTTTTGATACGGTGATATGTGGCTGTAGGACATGGAATGATTCACACAGACACACTTCAGTGTATGATAAGGAAGAGGATGGTTTTGTTTTGCTACTCCAGTATTTATAGATTCTCGACAATGACCAGGGATTGGATAGTTGGGTTACCACCTTCTCAATCACACTGGTCGTGCAAAACATCCATCAAAAGACATTTCTTGGGAAGAATGTATACACATTTATGTTTATAGTTACTTTCCTGGCAAAGTGGCTAGAAACTATGAAAACAAGGTCAGAAAGTTTAATTTCCAGGGTGACAGTGATATCCATTCAGTAAGCTCTCTAATCAGTATCCAAACTACCAGCTAGGAATTGTGCTTGCTCCCTACCATTCCATGGCTAGGCACAAGGTGTAATCTTTCTAAAATGCAATTTGGCCTAAGCCAGAACTGTGCCAGGGGCTCTGCTAACACTGCAGCTTTAGATACAACAGCTCATGCCCATTCCCTGAGCCCTCAGAATACCACTAAGCTAGCAACTCATTTACTGATACAACCTTAGGTATCATGGACCTTGCAGTAGGAAAATCTTCTGTTGAGTACCCTGTTTATGTTCACCGTGTCTCTTGATCATATCTTTCCTGGACTGTAATCCCTCCAAATTGCAACATGAAAACCAGTTACTCTTCTCTGCATAGCTCCACTTAGTTTGCTGCTGGCTCATCACTAGTACATGAGACTTCCACATGCATGTGTTAGGTCTGCCAGAGACAGAAAAGCAATCAGAAAACCATGAGATAATTAGAAGTGGGAAAAAGCAACCTTGTGACATTCAGGGACAGGGAACACTTGGGAGGGTTAAGATGGAAGGAAGAGGTGACTGTACTGTCAAAGAAACATGTTGTACTTTGCCCCCAAAGACTGGAGAGAAAGAACAATGATGTGAATTCCAGAATGGAAATTACCCCCACAAAATACATGACTCTTGTCACCCTTCTTGCCTGCTAATGGGAAGAAACCAAGAAGGGCACAAGTATTTTCCAGTTGCTGGTGTAACTCCATGTACACAAATTGGTGGGATTTTTTTATTTGTTTGTTTATTTGGTTTTGTTGTTTTGTTTGTTTGTGTTTGGTCTTGGTTTTGCTTTTACTGAAATATATTAGGTCTTTGCATATTAGTATGGCATAATTCACCCCCACCTTTTATTATTAAGGCTATTAAGGCTGCTGCATTGAAACTGGAGCCTAGCTGAGAACAGTAAGACTGTAAATGTCCACTCAGAGAGAATTCAAAAGTCTAAAACTATTTACAAATAGGTGTAATTTTTTGTGAAATTTCTTGATTTTTCCATGAAATACAAACAGGGACATGAAGTGGCTTGAATTATAGTTTTTCCTCTTTTAGAAACCTGTGTATTACAGTACACTATTTTTCCATATACAAGAAGCATTTGAAGAGTGTTTAAAGGTAAAACTGATTCAGGTACCCACACAGTTTTGCAGTTTAATAGAAAGTTGCAAACCATGCTAAAGTAGGTAAAAGACAAAAGAGCTCACTTAGTAAATTTCACAGATAACTACTGCACCATATCCTTCACCATCAGTAAAAGAAGTTTTTAATAATTGTGAGTTTGTAGAGTCTCTTTTCTCCTGCTAGATTTAAAGTAGATAAATCTTCTGAATATGTGACTTTTATTTATTGAGCATGTAGTGGTAACTAATATTCAACACTCATTTTTTTTTGCAGACAAACCCAAGAAAGACAAAATAGTGTAATCTTTCTTAATTACTGGTTTACTAGGGTAGGGTTTAATGTTAAATGACATTTATGGAATAATGCTGTGTAATCTGAATATCCTGATGGAAATGACTTCAGAAAACAGACAGGCTGAAAGCAAAGTTTGGGGAAAGTGATATTGCCCAGGGACTAGCAGTGGCTTTTTAAACATGCTTCACAAGCACTAAAATTCAGTTTATAAAGGGACTTTAGGTTTCAGTTTACTTACATTACTCTAAAATTTTATCTAGTATACGAGGTTAACTGGGATAAAGCCAGATAAGACACTTCAAAGAACACTCCACACTTACCTTTTCAAGCAGGGTCAACAATCCTACTGCATACTATGATCCATTATGGCAGCACAAGTCACACAATTATCCTCCAGACAACATGCTATGCAGGTTACATCATGCAGCCCAGTATGCAGCACAGAGAAAAGTCCTAAGCTTCTGGTCCAGATGAAAGGAACTCTGCAGTCATAAAGCAGAGGTTTAAAAAAGTTCCTTGAATGCATACTGTTAACGATACATTGAGCAGAAGGTGAACTTCCTTTTCAGAATGCACCTCATATGGCACCCCATTCTATTAATCTTGTCATTACCTTTCAGGAACAGCTGTGACAAGTCTCAAAATGTATCTGTATCAGGAAAGATGTCATTTTATTTCCATTAAGTTGAATTAATCCACCTGCTCTTTCCTGCTGAGATTTATAGAAGGTAGTATATGGGAAAAACTCCAGGTACTTTAGACCTGCAGAGTGGAATAGAATGGATTTTGCTGTTAGAGAAAGACTGCAAAACAGAAAGTATCCTGAAATAGAGTGTAAAAGAGATGGACTCTTTCCTGGGATGTAAAATCTGTTTTGGATTTCCTATACTCAGTATCTTGGATGTCTATCCTACTTAATGTTAGTTTGCAGAACTTGGCTTGAACAGGGATTTACATTTCAAGCAATATGAAGTCTTAAGAGCAAAAAAAGAGCTGTGTTTCCACCTCATTTCTTTATAACAGTAACAATGCAGATGAAGAATAGAAACATGGCATGAAAAGCTGCTACAGTGATTACACAGTAAATGGGAACCTTTTGACTTTGAAATTTGCTTTCTAAAAAGAAAAAAATAAAAGAGAAACAACTTAGCCAGAAAAATTTCTATTCAGAGTGTTTTTCAAAGTGTAAGTGTTCATGCTTTATATTTCTCCCAGACAAATTGGAAATAATTGCACTATAAATCTCTTGCAGATTATTCCACATGACCTTAGAGTGTGGTTCAAATGAAATTATTATTAATACAAATATTTTTTCTCTGGTACTCTGTTTAACACACATGTATCTCTATACTGCCTTTTAAGTGTACATGATGGCTGTCAATCATTTGCAGGCTAATTTCAAAAATATTAGTAAATGTATAGGTATGTTGTATTCTACAAAGTTTTGGCTTCCTGGATCATTTTACTTATGGTATCTAAATATTTGATTTTATGTATCATGTTAGGATGCTCAGTATTCTTCCTTTGTCCCTTCATTTTTATTTTTGTATTACTTACTTCATATGACATCAGCTTATGGGACACCTTTGTCTGTTGATTTCACTTAATCTTTCATGCCTAATTTTCTTGTCCTTGTGGGCAGCTGCTAGGCTGGCTTTATACTTTGAAGGACAATATTTTTGGGCATAGTTTTCACAGCCTGTTAATTGAATTCAATTTTCAATGTTGTATTGGGTTTATATGATATGTTTTAGATTGCAGAGGGACTGTCACACCTGTTTCTGTGAGAAGATACCACCATGTCTGAGAAGGGTTGTTCCAGGCAGCTCTAGGACAGATCTGCTGCTGGCCAAACCCAAGTCATCAGTGACAATAGCAGCACTTTTGTGATAATATATTTAAGAAGGAAAAAAAAAAAAAAGGTGGAACAGCAGCTGGGAAAGAGGAGTGAGAAACGGTGACAGACACAACTGACATCAAGGTCATTTAAGAGGGAAAGGGAGGAGGTGCTCCAGGCACCAGAGCAGTTTCTCCTGCAGCCCATGGTGAAGACCACAGTGAAGCAGCTGTCTCCCTGGAGACATGGAGGTCTATAGTGGATTAGATATCCATCCCCAGCCCATGGAGGACTCCATGCTAGAGCAGGTAGATATCTGAAGGAGGCTGGGACCCCATGGGAACCCCATACTGGACCAGGCTCCTGGCAGGACATGTGGCCCCGTGGGTGGCCCATGCTGGAGCAGCCTGTTCCTGAGGGAATGTACCCCATGGAAGAGAACCATGCTGGATCAGAAGAAGAATATGAGAAAGAAGTAGTGGCATAGAGGATATGTGATGAACAGACCAATTCTTCATCTTCTTCATACAACCCGGGTGCAGGAGGTAGAGAAACTGGAGGTGAAGTTGAGACTGGAAAGAAGAAGGAATGAGGGGAAGTTGATTAGTAGATTGTTTTCTTATTTCTCATTAACCTGCTCTGTTCATTTGCTAATAAAATAATTTTCCTAAGCTAAGTCCTTTTTGTCTGGTAATTGCTGAGTGATCTTCACCCAGAATCTTTTTATTGTATTTTTCTCACTCCATCCTGTTAAGGGGGTGAAATTATAGAGAAGGTTCATAGGTACCTTGCAGCTAGCCAAGGTCAACTTTCCACAGTGTTTCTTTATTTTATTTAAGTAGCAAGCAGAAGCCCCTCTCATCTGAATGCCTTCCTAGAAATATTGTATGTTTTCTATTTCTGAGGTTCAATTTTCATGTAGCTGGGGACTCAAAGAATGCATAATATTTTATGAATTAAAGTAATATATACAGACATGATTAAGAATTATTCTGGTGATAAAGATAATCACAGAATGGTTAAGGTTGGAAAGTGCCTGCTCCAGCAGGGCCACCTACAACCAACTGCCCAGGACCATATGCAAAGAGCTTCTGAGTATCTCTTAAGGACAGCTCCAACCTCCCTGAACATATCCATTTAATTTAAAAATTTAAGCAATTTCTTGAACATAGATTTGAACAGAGAGGAGTGATAAACAGTAAAATCAGGCCAACTTTATCTTCATTATTTGCAAAGCAGAATGTTACTGTTTTGTGGCAATCCCATATCTAGCCTGCAAACCCACATGAGCACTTCAACACTTTCATTGACTTCAGAGCAGAAATCACTGATACTGAAGAAGTACACAGATTTCCAAACTACCTCCCCTTTCCCAGTGTAATGTCTTCTTTCCAGGGTGGTCTGTCTACCAAAGAGGGGAATAATGACAACCTCTTGACAAATTTTTTCTTCCCCTCAGTAGTTTCTTCCCCTTGTGTAGTTGTGTAAGGGTTCCTCACTAGTTTAATGTCATTTAGGAGAACACAAAATGTAACTTCCCTGAATGACAGCACAATTCCATTACTGTAAAAGCTACTTGAGACATGTTGCTGTGGACTGGGACAGTGGTAGGGTGGGACAATACATATTTTTAATTCTTCATTAGGAAAATCCTTTTCCCATGGTATGAATATATATCTCCTAGAATAAATGAAATTAACTCTGTAGCCATTGTGTTTCCCTTTCATAGTGTAAAATATGCAATGTAGAATTGATGAGGTATGTATTCACATCTTTTCAAGGACAGGCAGAACAGATCTTCCTTGAAATGCAAAAGAGAAAAGGCAGGCATGCTGATTCCCCATATTGGATGCTATAAGGAAGGGCAGTTCCAGAATTAGTGAACCCAGTATTAGATTAGGCATTACCTTGGAAATTTCAATACTAGGATTCAATTTCCTGCTAAGCACCTGACTTCAGTCTGGGTGAACATTCGCAAGTCATTTAGTCACACACAACTTCCATGCTCTTATATTTATAATTAGAGTATTATTACTTGGTGAGACTACATACATAAAAGGTTTTCAGATATTCGCTATTCAATGGTAAAATACATGAGTTGGAGAAATATGAGCAATGCATTCCCACACTTGGCACAGAAAAATATGCTTTTGTGTGGATTTTCTTCTTTTCAGTTTTAGAACAGATCTGTTTTAGAGCTCAATAGGATTTTAAACAAACTTGATTCATTATGCTATTTTTAAGTCTGGAAATTCTATTTCATCTTCCTGAGGTTTCTGATTTGTGAAAGTTTATTTGAGATCAAACCAGAAACCAGTACATTTCACTAAAAGAACAGTTTTATAAAAAAAAATATGATTATATTTTTTATTTAAAATAACATATTTTAAATTGAATTGAATTTAAGCATTCCACCCTCCACGGTTTATTCTGCAGTCCTTTGTTCTGTTGGACCATCCCATCTGTTTTACTACATTTAGTATTGAAGTCAATTTGTTGTACTAGTCATGTTAGTTTATTCCCATTTTTCACATAATATGGATAGCAAATGGGAGGACAAATGGATCTATTGCATTTCATGCATGTGTCCTTTTCACCCCTTCCTGTGTTCCCCTAGAAATGACAGCTTACATGACAGGACAGCCTAGTGCAGCAAATGCTTAGTGACATTGGCTTTTTATCTCTAGCCTCTTGGCTGGAGCATCTTTTAAAAATATTTTTTTATTGGCTTTTTACACTGCTTATCACTGTGATAACTGATGTCTGCATCAACTGAATCAACATTCCTGCAGGAGTTTTGCAGACTGAAACTGGAGACAATGAGGAGAATAAGGTAAAAAATTCTTATAAAGCATGCCATTCCCACAGAAATTCAGCTCTGATATTCAACTGAAATAGTTCTACTACTCTCTGATACCCCTAATTGTTATTTTTCAGGAAGAATAAATGGCTTGCCAGAAGTCTGACAGAAGATCAGTGGCATGGTTAAAAAACAATCTGCAAGTCCTCTTAGTCAGTCCCTTCCCCACATGTTTTTTCTTTGGAGACTACTTTTTACATTAACAGCTGGTTTTATAGTTCTATTTATTGCTTTTGTAAGCCCCAATTAAGTTGCCAGTACTGGATATTTGTTTTTATTTTATCCATTTATAATAGGTACTTATGGCATAGCACTGAAATTAAGGAGAGCAATTTTACTCCAATGCTACTTGTCATAATTGAATCTGTACACTACAATGACACAAGGAAAAATGACATGGCCCAGATCACATCATATACATAAGGCTAAAATCTCTTAATCCAAAATGGGCACCCTATTCACAATTATTATGTGAAACAAGGTCCACTGTGTTCATACAAAACAGAAAAGGTTGAAGCAGCAGAACCCACACCAGGACATGGTCTCTGGGGTGGCAAAGGCACTCTTGAGGGAGATAGGAATTCAGGATGTTACTCTGAACTCAGACAATCAGGTCTTTGCCCTATCAGCTGAATATCCTCATTTTGGACCAGATGCTATAATGAGATATCTTTTTGTACGTAAGTCCCCATATCTTTATGTGACTGTGACAGGGATGCTCTAGGAACACTTGCCACATCTCACCTGAAGGCAAGATGGTTAAGGAATAATACATTACTCAGGGATGCTTTATAGTTCGGTCTACAAGCAGTTTGGCCTTTAGAAACTTACTCCAAAAAATGCCAAAAAGATACAGATAGGTGTTCAAAAGGGATTTAACAGTCTTGAACATTAGAAAATTATGGGCTTGAGTATCAAAATTGGCAGTGAGGAGTCTAGTAGTTTCTTAAACTATTAAACCGTCAAAATCTCTAAGGTGTCAAACAAGAGTCCTATTGGTTGTAACACACATCTATTGAGTAAGTGAAGTAGGTAATGACAAAAGTATCAAATATCTGAATACCTGTGTTCAGTTTGTTAACTGTTTACCTCTATTTTCTGTCCTATTTTTTGTGTTGGACTTTTTAAGGTTTATTGAGGAGAAGGAAGAGTTAAATATACTGAGAAAATGGACAAAATTTATTCTAACAAAAGTACTTTATACAGTTATCTGGGATAAAATTCAGCATGCCTGTATAGAAAATGTTCAATAGTAAGGTAATTGTTTTATATCTCCATTTTGTGTGATGTGACACCACTGTGTGAATAAAGGTACATGGAGAAGTAACAAGAATTCAATGTGCTTTACAGTGGGTTATCCATATTGGGCAGATGCACCTCTTAGGGGGCAAAAATCCCAAAAGAAATAAAAAAAAAACACCTTGTTCTTCTAAGGGACACAAATTTGTTTGACTAGGGACATGAAACATTTGAATTTCGTAAGATGTGTTTTTCTTTTATGTAACTTATAAATAAAATAAACTTTATTTGATTTGTAAGTAAAGTGTCTGTATTGTTACAATAAAAGCAAGGAGGTTATTCATGGTTGTAAGAGCCAATGCTCAAATACATTAACATGAAATAGAATAAAAAAAAAGACAGGATAATAGAAACAGAATAAGAACTTTTATTTATTTAAAACAATTTCACTTACATTAATGCTGTGCAAATATTAAGAGGCTCAAAAGGAAAAAAGATATAAATTGAAATATCTTTATTCTTTGAAATATGCAAAAGGTCATAATTTGAATATTCTATTTAAATTTCTTTGAATTGGCAATTTTTTGCTTATAATGGGAATGTTTGTGACACATATGCATAATCTTTAGTATATCTTTTGAAAAAAAACAAACCTTAATATTCTAACATGAATTATATTAATACTAAAGTTGAATTAATATCAAATTATTGTAACTTACTAGTGGCTCATATGCTGTATAGCTGAACACACACATGGAGAAATCCTGAATTGTGATGAACATATCCTCTGCTGACTAGGTAGTTAATCAGAACTTTGCAAACAAGAGATTTGATTTCAATTTAGTGTTGCACTTGAACAAAAAAATAAGCAGGAATAAAAGCATTTTCTGGAATATAGATACTTTATCCACAGTAAGGAAAAGGCCATAGTCAACTATTAGCTTACTTTTTTCTGGTCTTAAATTTATCTGGACTGCCTAACAAATTTCTTTAATGGACACCAGCAACATCTGGAAGAGGTGTGGAATAGAGGAGGCTGCATAAGAGGAATGTTCGCATTTTTTAATTTTAAACATTAAAATTTATTACCTTTAGCATTACATTAAAAATGTAAGCATTTAAAAAACAGTTTTTACCCAGAATATAATTAGTGTGCTCAGGCAGGTACAAATCCTGGAAAATGCTGCTGCTCCCACTGCCTTCAACAGACTGACCTGTGCAAGGTCAAGAAGCAAATCACTGTCAGAATTTGCATCATGACTGCAAGGTCAGGATCATGGTCCTTTCCATGGATGTGACAGCTTTTCAAACTCTTTACATGCTAACCACTTATGAAATTATGAAGAGCTAAATAGACTGCACTCGTTAAGAAGGATGAGTTTTTTCCTTTTTGATTCTCACTTTGTGGAGACGAGCACATGGATGAAATTTTATTCTTGCAAGCAATATATCTTTATTAAAAATTATTTTAAACAGGTAGAACCATCAAATTAATTTTAAACACTGAATAATAATTTTTCTCTTCAACCATGGAAATCAGATTTATTATAATGGTGTTAAAATTAAGAATCTGCCATCAAAAATTCAGTTTAGAAAATTAAATCACCAGAATACACAACCACAAAAATTACATGAAAATGGAAGAATCTGACCACTGTGTCAGCCTGTTGTTGTGGTTTAGCCTCAGTTGGAAAGGAGGTCACTCTCCCCACCAACAGAATCAGGGCAAGAATCAGAAGGGTAAAAGGGAGAAAACACAGGATGAGATAAAGACAGTTTAATAGGTAAAGTAAAAGCCACACACTCAAGCAAAGCAAACCAAGGAATTTATTCATCACTTCCCATGTCAGGCAATTGTTTGGCCATCTCCAGGAAAGCAGGGTCCCATCATGTGCAATGGGACCTGGGGAGACAAAATGTCATCACTCTAAGTGTGTCCCACGTACTTCTTTCTCCCCCAGATTTATATGCTGAGCATGCTGCTGTATGGGATGTGATATGCACTGGGTCATTTGGGATCAGCTGTCCTGGCTGTGTCCTTGTGCACTCCACCCTCCTTACTAGTGGGGTTGGTAAGGAGCAGAAGAGGCCTTGGCACTGTGTGAGAAAAGCAAAGCCATAATGAAAACATCCCTGGGTTATCAGCATAGTTTTCATCATGAATCCAAGACATAGGGCAACATTAGGTACTGTGAAAAAAATTAATTATATCCCAGTCTAAAAACAGCACACATTCCTAGTCCAGACTAGGAATTACTGGTGTCATGTGGAAGTTGGAGGGTGATATGATTTTTATGACATTCCACTTCTGAAACACTGTACAAAGAATACACTATTATTCTGGGATAAGAATAATATTACTATCATCTGAGGAACCAGTACAGCACTAGCAAAATATTCTTTACTTTATATGAGCTTCATTCACACTGAGGCCTCAGAACTTTCTGCAGTCATTGAAGATGAGAGCTGGAGGGTAAAAGATGACAGGAAATTGCTACCAGTGCATGTAGCTATCAGTGTGCATGACACAGATAGAAATTAGGTATTTTTCCTTTTTACCATATAAATGGAATAACCTCCTATTAAAATTATACGTAAAACATGTTTTAAAATAATCTATGAAACACTGGCACATTAATTTTTACAAGTTTTTAATAACACAGGCTCAGCTCATTTGCTGGCACGTAGTTATGTAGAACCACTTACTTATCTGGGATACTGTATATCCAGTTGGAGATAGCAGATACAGTTCAAGACTTAGGGAAGATCTTTTTATCTGGACTTGATTAAACAAGCATTGTACCTTGAGATATTCCAAATGACACCACCTACAGATACCCTACATGTAAAAAAGTGCATCAACTCACTCATCATACTCTGAATTACTCTATTCTTCACTGGCCATATCAACTGGAGACCTGGTCTCATTTCAGACAGTGCAGGCTGTCCCACTTGATGTCACTAGAATATCAGTAAGTCTGAGTAACTCCTACAACATCTGTGTCATATCTGGAAGGCCCATTTGTTTGTTTCCATACTCTACAATATCTTAGTTGACAGTAGGTATCTGTACTTTGTAAACAGCATACCCTCCCTAGGGTTTAGTTGGCTGAACATCTCTCTAAGCACCTTTTGGAATATTGACTGTAGCCCCACAGCTTAATATACACTCATCACACACTTAAATACTCACATAAATGTGTCTACATTTCAGTATTTTAAATTTAACATTAATTCCAGCAAAGAAGATACTTGCTTCCACAAGTCCCAGACTGAGGTATGTAATCCACTTACATATTGCAAGCCCTAGGAACATTTCAGAGGATCATGAGATGGGTGTGATATCCCATAAACCTCCATAGCACCCCCAGTAACCTTCATTCTTCTTGTATATTATTTTTTCTCTATCCAATCTTCAACAGATAGTACTTATATTGTTTCCATCTGCCTCCCTCCAAATAAATGCCTATTAAACAATTGTTATCATTGCTTTCTAACACTTATTAGTACAAGTTGTGAAAAAGGGAAAATGGAGTTCAGTATTTTACATATGTGCCTTTCAATGCCTGTCTGCATCAGAGTCATTTAGTCTAAAAATGTGAGTCTGGTCATTCACATTGTCCACCTGAGTTCCACAAAAAGAGGATACCCATTTCTCCCTGATGAATCCACTCTTAGGCTTGTGGATATCACTTCCTGCTATTTGCAAGGCAGCCCACACACCTGCTGCTTTGAATAGAGCCAATAGTAATGGCAGAAGAGGCCAGCACTCAATAGTACTGAGAGACTGGCACATTCCAGGGAGGATCTGAGAAAGGTCTAACCTGAGTTTGAGAGCAAGAAGTCTTCTTGTACAGGGAGCCAAGTGAAAAGATACAGTACCTGTCACTATATGACATACACTTTCATCCAGGGAAGATTAAAAAACTCATTATCTTTTTCCAGTAGATTTTTTTTTCGATTAATTCATCCAATCTATGATTAAAAGATCTTAAGTGCAAGCACACCCCAAGTAGTATCCCCTGACATTAATTCTACCCAGCATTCCAGAAGTCACACAAGATACTGTACACAGTGTCTGTCTCTTGCCTCATTCTGAAATACCCCACCAAAATAGCAAAGGTGGTCTAAGAAGGTTTTTCCTGCACTTAATAGAGGTCCCCAATATAGCTCTTCCTCAGAGACAATTAATTACTCTGAAAAATGCAGAAAGAAACCAGTCAAAAAGAAACACCCTTCCAATTTGATCTCTAAATCAACTTAGTGGATTCTCTGAACAAGAATTTAGACAGACTTGTCCACAGAGAGCTAGCATCAAAGGATTTTCCCTTCTGAACCCCAGACTTGTTACAATGCCTGATTTGAAGATGACCCAACTGAGGTTTTTTTCTCAGACAAATACGTGTATTGAATACAGTGAATCAATCATCTGCAGATCCTTTGAACTCCAGCTATTCCAGGACAGAACAGAAGATGCTCCCAGACCCTTTGCAGAATCAAGAGCACTTCTGGAGATTAGATAATTTCTTTTTGCTTGGAAGCATTTTTTTGGAAGAATGGCTACTAACAGACTAACAGCTTTTCTATTCAGAATTACTGCAACTTATGCTTATGGTGAATATAAAGGTTCTTTGGATCTGAGGTTTGTAAGGCTGAAATGCATTCTTGAAAATAACTTGTCTTGCATGTTCAGAGAGAATAGTCTCTCAGAAAAGAGAGAGAGAAAGAGGGCAAACCATGACCATCTGCCTGCAGGATAAATTCCCATCCATGGACCCCTTTACTCTGTCCTCTTTAGCTCTCTTTCAGTTCACAGATGCATGTCCCCTCTGTGCTTGCCTAAAAAGTTTATGAAAGCAGTTTAAACCTAGCAACATGAGCAGGATAAAAAAAAAAGCAAATATATTTGCTATGAATTTTCTACAGGTTCTGAGAGCTGTGCTCTGATGAGGTTCAGAAGTCAGTGTCTGATCAGTAAGACAATACTTGCTCAAACTGCACTACAGGAATGAGAAGAGCAGGCAGTCAAAGAAAGACAGCAGCATGGGCACCAGATTTGTGTAGCTTGGGAATATTTTGAATCCCAATACATGCCCTTTCAGTTTGAGGATATTATATGTTCTTGCACAGTAGCTTCCAGCAACATTAAGAGCTCTTCAGAAAAGATGTGGTGGCCAGAACCAAGTTTATGATTGCTGAGATAAAAAGACGAGAAGGGTGATGAATCAGGTAAAAAACTTTGGGTAGGTGTGAGGAGTAGCTATAAAGGACAATGGGACATAGAAATGTGTTGAGGATGCAAGGCTCTCTGAGGAGTCACCTTGAGGCTCACATGCAGATTTTTGAGTTAATACTCCCAGATTGGATTTATAGCAGCACTGATAGAGCACAGACTCCATGATGAAAAGGGGATAAAATATCTGTAAGGAAAAGTGATAGAGGGGAGAATGAAACAGAAAAGGGGTACAGCCATTTTAGTCATAAGAGTACATGCAGACGATTCTTAATTTGCCATCATAGTGAAGACCCAGATTCTGAGAATGAGAACCTGGCCTGTGATCTTTTTGTGGTACAGGAAGAATTCTCACTTCTTTGGGGGCACTATACCAGAGGACTGGCAGAACACAGCACAGTGCATGTGGCAAAGCTGTGGGACTTTGTGGTGTTAAGGAGCAGCACAAAGGGTGCACTGACTTTCTTTTCTGTTACATGGAATAAGATAAACTTAGAGCAATGAGGGCAGACAAAGAATTATCAGAAGAAGTTTGAGGATGAGCACTGCACAGCAGCCCTGTAAAGTCTGGGAACTGACTTTTTTTTGTAGCTTTTCAATAAAGCATTCTCATTATAGCGCTCTATACTTGTTAGTTGGAGTACAATGTCTCAAAATTTGGCCCCAAAAGTATTTTCTGGCACTCAGCCATATGACAACATAGGCTTAGACAGTTGGATACTAGTAGTACTTCACCACTGTTCAGAGGAAGAAGCTCTCCAAAGATTCTCCAAAGTCAAATTACCATTTCCTGGTAAATATGCAATATAATTTTTGTTTTGTTTTTTTTTAATTGTGGATGTGGCAGGGTTTTTTCCTCACACCTTTTGAGGCAGATTAAACACAGGTTCATGCTTGAGTATAAAGAGATTTATTGTGCAATGCACTGAACAGAGCCCCACCACCCTTTCTGGCTCGACAGACAGGCAGCAAAAATGTGACAGAAGCCAATTCTTTGTGTATGCTTGCACCTGCACCATTCATACTGTTACAAGTTGTTAGTGTGGTACTGCTCCTCCTTTCTGCAAGTGAATTTATGCTCTCTTGTATGAAATTGTTTACCCTGTGACATTGCCAACTCCACCCTTTTAAACCAGATGTTGTAGTCAGACCTTCTTGTCTGATAAACTAGGTAGTTCTTCAGTCCTAAAATATTCAGTTACCATCTGAATTTCCCATTCATTCCTCCCTTTTGTGATACTTAGTATTTGCATGCATCACTAAGTATTAAAAATTCTTCCTTATGCTTACTATCCATTTATAAAACCATTAGTTTTGCCTCACTTTGGGTTATTTTTTTTATTCTCTTCTTAATTTCTTTACAGCCCAGTTTGAGGCAGCATAGAGTCAATTGCACTTGCACTTAAGCTATTATAATGATGAGTAATAGAATAATGGTCCACTTCAAAACTACTGTTCTGTTCTATATCACTGACACCTAAAGACTTTCATGTTTTTTTTTACATATTTGTAGATTTTTAATATATGGCTCTGTAGTTTCTAGCATGTTCCCACTCTTCAGAACAGAGCTACCCTTTCTCACAAATTATGCCACACTCTTGAAATTGTTTGTTTTTATTTTCAAGGAAAAGAACTTCTAACCAGGACATCCTGTTTTGCACCAGCACCTGGGCCAAAATAATATGATACTTCATAGACATAGCAAAATATAAGGCTAAGAACCCTTGGAGGGGCTCCAATGGGGCAGATGCAAGGGTGGGTTACCAGGACAACTGTTCTATTGGATGTAGATTGCCAGAGATTCTAATCAGTTAAACTTACAAAAATTGTAAAAATTTAATGCTGTGCATGTGCATAGGTACAATATATATACCCAAAAGATTTAATTGAAAAATAGCTCTTTATGTTATCAAATTTAATATTGTTTGGAAGCTTTTTCTTCCAATTTTCAGAAACATCATCTCACATCATTTCTGAGGATGGGGATAAGGGAGAAATTTTTCCAGACAGGGTAAAGGAGTATTATCCAGGTCAGATAGTGTAACATTTGCATACTGTTGGGGGCATTCTGTGATTAGAAATCACTTGCAAACCATTCACCTTTTTCCTTGTACTCTGTCATTAATATTGTTGCTGCTATAGTTTGTTGTGTTATTTCATTGCTGTTTACAGTAAATTGTTCTTATCTCAACTCATCATCTTTACCTTTTGAGCCTCCAATTCTCTCTGCCCAGCCCCCTATCAGAGGAAAGAGCAGGAAAGAATGAGAAAGCAAGAGCACATGGTTTGGAGTGGTTTCAGAGGGAGCACTAAGTTGGAGAATACCATTCCTAAACCATATCAGCTTCTACCTAAATCTTCCTCATTTGATGGCAACATCTACAGAGGCAGGATTCCATATGTAACTGAATGTTGTCTCATACCTATAAACCTTTCCTAGATCTTCTCCTTCAATAATCATATAAAGTCATTGCTCCCTGAAAGAGTAGATATGTACATAGCCAGAAGTCTGTAAGGTTAGTGGAATTTGCCAAGACCTGGCATAATTTAACAAAGAAATTACTTTTCCCCCCCCACTCTTTACTTCAGTAACCAACAAGAAAATGCATAAAACTTTGAAGTCTGGCATCTAACTCATCTAACTAAAGATTTTAAAATGTAAATCAAATGTCCCCTATTAGCAACATAACAAGGAACACAACACAACTCATCTTGATCAAGTGGGTTCATACATATATATCACAGAATCAATTAGACTGGAAAAGACCTCTGAGATCAAGTCCACCCTATGACCTAAATGCCTTGAACTACATGCCATGTCCAGTCTTTCCTTGAAGACCTCCAGGGGTGGTGACTTCACTACCTCCCTGGGCAGCCCATTCCAAGTCCCAGTCACCCTTTCTGTGCTTCCCAATGTCCAGCCTAAACCTTCCTTAGTACACTTTAAGACTCCTCTCATCTTGTTGCTGGCTGCCTGGGAGAAGAGACCTGCCCCCACCTGCCTACAACTTCTTTTCAGGGAGTTGTAGAGAGCAATATGATCTTCCCTGAGCTTCCTCTTCTCCAGGATTAAAACCCCCTTTTCCCCAGCCACACTGCATAGGACATTCTTTTTCTTTTTTTTCTTTGTCTTTCTATGTAATCCAAGTTAAACTGTAGCAATGCAGTAGTGTAACAGATGCAGACTTTTATGACACCAAGTATATATGTGCATATAGAAATATATCATGCAAGTCTTTTGGCTTGCAAACAACTGTTCCAAACTACATTGTCTCAGACTTCAGTTTCAGTTTTTTTCAGTCTCAGCTGGTGCCTTGGCGCTAATGTTTGCTGCAGTTCTGGGGGGAGTTATCAACACTGTCACACAGAACTTTCTGTAATCTCATGTCTTGTCGTATGATTGCCCAGCTCTGCTGCTCTTCTTTGATGGAGGTGTCCTATCCTTTGGCAGAACTGGACCAGCTTCAGATCTTACTCACCTTGGCTGTTCCAGAGTTTCCCTGAGTTTCTTGGGTGATGTCATCCTACAACAGTGGGCTGCAGGTACTCTTTTTGGCAAACCTGACCTCTGTGTGAGTCTTTGGAGTGGACCAGCACACTGTGGTGGTAGAGTACATTTCATCTGGAGTCCTTTAGCCTCTGAGTGGCCAGTCTCCAGTTTTCAGGTGATGGCACAACACACCATTTGATACAGTATACAGCTCCTGATCCTGTAAAGATGCTGCAGAATGCAACCCATGTTTTGCAAGAGTAGCCAGCTGAGTGGACTGCACATGCAGGTGTAGGAATCAAAGAGGGGGAGCTATGGGTCTGCTATCAGGAGATCTCCATGTGTGATTTAAGTGTAATATACTGTCAGAGGGAAACCTTGAGCTCTTTCTTTCTGAGGGTAGTCCTTGTAATTTGTCCAGATATTCAACAGAAGCATAGACATTGGATTAAGAGCTGCAAAACTCACTTGGCAGCAGCAACATATGCAGTGCCAAGACTTACTTCATCTAATGCACCTATGTGAGAACAATGCATTACAGAGATAGTAACAGCAAGCATAATTGCATATACTAATACCAGGATGAGGGTTCCAGGAGAAAAGCAAGGTCCAGAGGAGGTAATAAATCCACAGTGTTGTTATGATCTCGTTATAAGAGATGCCTCTACTCAAATTAAGGGGCAAACTAGATCATATACCAAAGTCAGTATTGTCGATTTTATTAACAGTAAATGTGAGGTAAATAGATAGAAAGAAATAAGAAGAGCAAAGGGTGGGAACGGGAGAGAAAGAAAGAAAGAGAGAAGGAATAGGCAAAAGCTATCACCACAAGGTGGACTCCCGCAGTATCCCACTGGTCCTTCTTGACCCTGGTCTTTGGTGGTGGGGGTCCCTCTTCTGGAGGTACCACTTTTTATACAGTCCAGTCTCAGGAATTCACAGGGTGTAGATGCCATTCTCATGACTTGAGATGGCATCTGCCTAAGCACTTTCCCACAGTGGCAATTTTTGTCTGGCTGTTAACCTAAGCTTTACCTCTGTTAGGCCTGGAAATAGCTTTTCCCTGCTGGGCTATCTGCATTTATCTCAAGTTCTATTGTGATTGTTTATCTTATGGGGACAGTGTTTCAAGACATAACTTTATTCTATAGTTCCTCTCAAGAGTTCCCAGATCTGACCTTAGAATGACAAACCTTAAATGCATACCATGAATCAATATAGACACTGACAGTTTTTCTTGATGCGCAGGTTCATGCTTAAGTGAGTGCAATGAACTCAGTAGTTTGGGACTTGAAACTGTAGGGAAGGAAAATATTTTGAGAATTTTGAACTGTGAGAAAACAGCACATCCTGAAAGTAGTTTGCCTCATCTGTCTGTAAGAAGAGAAAATCCTGGGCTGAATTAATAAAACAGCAGAGATTCTGGAGTCAGTTGGCATTTTCATTAGGAAGTTTTATGACACAAATACTTGATCTTTTGCTTGCAGAATTGCAGCTTCTTTTGGGATGCTTTGTGCCAATGTGCTATCAGGCAAAACACACAGAAGATGGAGTGTGCACTTCTGGAAAGCCTCCAAAGAGGAAAAATTTACCAGAGGATTGTCCATATACTGAACCAAGAAAAAGGAGTGCAACACAAACTAGGTATCATTTTAAGCTCAGAAATAAAAACAGTATGGGATTCACAGTATCTTTGATGAAGCCTGGTCCAGGTGTACTATTGCCATGGTAAATAAAGGGAAACAGAAAATGTAAATTGAGGTAATGTGGACAGAGAGAGAAGGCAGAAGATAGGTTAATGACACCAAAATTAGGGTTACTGAGATGGAGCTTGGAATAGTCCCAGGGTTAGGAAAAATTGGGTGACTCATAATAATAAAAGCATTGACTTTTCATAAATCTTGGACAAATCTCCAGATTTGTCTTTCTCGTTCATCAAATTTTCCCTCTTTGGTGATGAAATGTGTGCGTGATAGAGTGACCATGAGAGGCTTAATACCTGACACCATAGAGAGCTATCAGAAGGCTTCTGTGTTGGATGGGACAGGAACAAATAGATGATAACTGGTCAGAAAGAAAAATTTTTACACCTCTTCAGGAATAAGAGACATCTCTCTATATACCTCTTCCAAATAGTACAAAAGCAACACATTCCTACATCTTATTCAGCATTGTTCATTTATACCTAAATTAGCATTTCTGGATGATCCTGTTGTAGAGAAGTTAATAATTTCATAAATAACTGTATCAGCCTTACTGATTACCTGTATTATATAGCTAGAGGAAGGAGACCTGACCTTCTGACAAGGTAGATAGTAAGTTTTCACTAGACAACACAAATTACAAGAGACATGCCTCTACCTTAAGTTTCAAGAAAAGTGTGCTGTCAAATAGATTTTTTTGCACTTTTCATGCCAGGAAAAGGGGGGAAAAAAAAAGCTTACTGCTAGTGAACTGCAGCCAAAATATGCAGCTTTAGTATCTCTTGTGATTTTGCTGAGCTCTAGACAACACCTACATAAGTGAATTGGTTTGCTTCAAGTCAAGTTACATCAATCAGCAGTTTCCTTATTACATTAGACCCTTAGGATTACACACAAGTTAAATGCCTTTCTGCTCCATTCATGAAAATCTTTCCAAGAGTACCTTACAAGCATAAGTAATTTAAATGCATGAGCACACTTTGTATAGAGAAACTTACTAGAGGAAACACCTTTGTAGCTACTGACATTTGTATCTTGAACCTGTCCAACAAGTAGCAAGGCAGACTCTTACTGACTGAGGGGAAGAATGTTCAAAACACACCTTTTAATAGGATCTGAATCGCCATGACGGTGAGAAATGCAGCAGAGACACAAAGAAAAGCAGTATGGGGTGATGTAATCCTCAAATCTGAGTAGTGTGTATTATTCTCCTACCTAGATATCCTTTCAAAAGGCTGGATGGACAAGTAGTTAACAATGGAGCTTCTCTGCAGCGTTTCTTAGCCTTTTCTTGCTCTCTTCCTTTCAGCTCATTGGCTTTGTACAACAGGGCACTTAACGTTTTACAAAGGAGGTCTGATTTCTTTCAGCTGCCCTCCAGTATGCCAGATAAAGGACCAGACTTTTCCCCAAGCTGCCACATGGCTGTAAATGCTGGAAGTTCACTCCTCTGGTAGGAGCTCCTTTGCCTAGGCCTCTCCAAAATTCTTCAGCTAACCCTTCAGGGTCATTCATGTGTCACTTACGGGGGCTTAGCATCAACACTGTAACTCTTACTTTAAAAAATGAGTACCCCTCTGTGCAGGCAGCTTGCCAGACAAGAGAAGAAAGAGTTACTTGTTTGGATTAGTGTAACTTTATTACCAATTTTCTTGCTGTATGTTGTAATTCTGGATGTTGTTTTCAAAGTTAAAAAAACTACAAGAAACTGCTTTTTTTTTTTCTCCTTTGTTTTTCCCCAGTAATCCAAGCAAAACTGTAGAAACACAGTAGTATAACAGATGCAGACTTTCATGACAGTAATCATTTATTGGATATTTAAACATTAGCTGATCAGCCTAGATACAGTGTGATTGTGGAGAGCATTTCTCATACCTGTACACCCTCACTAGGGCATATAAACTGCAGCACTGAGAAAGGATGCAGTTTAATCTGTGACATATCCTTTGCACAGCTGTGTCAGGGGCAGCCAGAACTGCTTTGTGCCCCAAAGCAGGTGCAGGAGAATACATGCAGAATAATGACCCAGTACTTCTTGCACTTGCTAGCAAAGTGATCATGGGAACTGTGCTATTTACAGGGTAGTGCCTCAATCTTTGGACATATGGAGAAAACAAAAACCAATTTAGTCTCAAGCAGGGATAATAGAGGCTAGATCTGTATCTGAAAAAAAAAAAAAAAAAAAGCCAAAAAAGGTCACAAGCTCTTGACCCTGTGCCAATGCTAAGAAAATGTTGTGCCTACATTGCTGCCTAGGACTGGATGCTGATGTGATGTGGCTTAGAGACAGGTTTTGGTCCAGCTTCTCTTCCAGTGCAGATCTTCAACAATATAAATGGCAAATTCTCCCAATAAACCTACTTTATTATTTAGGTTCTAGCAGTTAGAAATGCAGTCCTAGAAAAGACAAGCTCTTGAAAAAGACACCTTTCTTTATTCAGAGCACTGACAAACATCAGAATCTCTTACAGTAGTAATCTCTCACCTCTGTATATTCATACTGTTTTAAAAAAATGTGAAATGTCCTCATAAAGTAAGACACTTATTTTGAGTACTCAGTAACCTTTGTTTTCTAACTATATTGTCAGCTTTGTCTCATTTAACAAAACAAACATATGATATGACATCTTATGCTTCCAGGCATGTTTGTGCACAGTGATTCAAACAGAAATACATCCATGAACATACTCTGTGTGTTACTTGCAGACTACCTCTGAGTTATTCCCTTTGTAATTACAGGCTTTCACTAAATAGCATGGAGAAGATGAATTAGGCCACATTTTCCAAGCAGTACATGCAAGAATGCACAAGCCAATTTGAAAAACTGGCCTATAAAGACTTGCAGTTCATTAAAGGAATTCTGTTACTTCACAGTCTTCCCATCCATCACACTGAACTTTGTCCTTTTCCTTGTGACTTTGCAAAAGTCATTTGCTGCTGCCATGAAGAGCAGGGGCTACATGCAGGTACATAAGGGGCTCACAGGATTACAGCTTCACCTCTGCCAGTGAGTGTGGAACAGACACAGCTCTGGGATAAGGAGGGGAAGAGAGAGAATGGAAGGTAGCAGGAAGCACCACATTCTAGGTTTCCTTAGGTTAAAAAGTGGTAGGAAGAGAGCGACTGAAATAAAGCTTGAATAATAATGCCTGCAAGCTTTAGTAATGCCCAAAAAAATTCATTTATTAGACTCTTAAAAAGAGTTTATGGCTGTTCATGTGCTCTGAGTTTTTTCACAGAAACACAGATACAATATTCTCAAGAGGTCAAAACAACAAAAAAAATTCACCAGCAACTTCAGAAAATCACAGAACTTTGGCAAAAGTTTAGAGCAGCAGTCAATCAACATAAAACATTTCACAAAGCACTAAATTAGTAAACTTCAAACCCATGTAATTTTAAGTTTCTTAAAACTCCAAAGGGAGGGTATTAAAAGAAGAAAAAAACAAGAGAGAAAGAGAACAAATATGTAGAAAAATACAAGTGTAGTTACCAGCTCCTGGTTCCAGTAGTGTTTAGCTAATAGAAATACCAAGTGTAGAGAGAGTCAAGATGTGTACTGACCCCTGTTCTTTAAATACTTCCTGGGCCCGTCTCCAGGTGGGACTTGTGGTCATCTGGCCACTCTGGGGCTAGATTGGGGCTCTAGGGTCAGGTGTGGAGCATTTCCTCCAGTGTGCCAAGGACTGGCAGCCACTGCAGGCTGGGATTCAGGCTGGGGGAAGGGTGGGGTGTAAGGGGCAGCTCATCACCTCACCACAGCAAGATCTGAGCTGCCCATTGCCACACACACATATCCAGACACATCCACGCACATCCATACACATCCACGCACATCCACACACATCCACGCACATCCACGCACAAACACACCTCTCTGAAATGTTTCAAGGCAGCAATCCTTCCAGGCTCTAACAGCTTTACCTATTTAACTTCTCAAAAAATAGGTTATCTTTTTATCTTTTTTAATTCCACAAGTTCTACAGTGCTTGTTTTTGCTGAATCTATGTCCTTTTGACTCTCTGGGAGATGATTGACTAGTGGTGCTCATTTTGCTACCTGCCTCTAAGGGAAAATCTGTCACCCTGTGTGATTGCTGAGGTTTATAAACACTGCTCCAGACCTGAACCTCAGTAAAGCTAGAAGGACTGGAAGAGAAAACTTGAGAGACATCTTCACTTTGATTACACAAGGCATTACTTGGACACCTACTAAGGTTATTTACAAGTACTCTCCAAAATAGCTTGGAGTTCATTCCCAGCCCCAGGGCATACCACAGGTTTTAGAACCTCTGCTAGAAACTTATGTGGTCACAGTGAATTTTTCCCAGCATCTAAAATCAGCTTTTCATTCCGCCTACCAATGTAGCACAACTGCAATAACACAGACAGCTTGTGCCCCCCACAAAAAGCCGCTTTTGCCTCATTATAGAGTTGCAGCAGGCAGGTGTAGCTTACCTACCTGAGATTTCCTGCTGATCTCTGCTCCAGCTGCCCCCAAAATAAGGGTTAGTGAGGGTAGAGACATGGCTATTGTAACACAAGCCTAGACACCCTTGAGCCTGGAATACACATGTAGAAATATGCTATTTGCCCCATTTTCCCAGAAGATGCCTAAGAAACAGGACTTACAAATCAGGTTTGTTTCTATACTGCACAGCACAATGCAATGCAGAAATAAATGTGCTGGGTACAAATTAAGTAGCAGAAATGACTCAGTGCTACACTTGAACTATTTTACTGAAGAAGCACATTAGTCCACAGATATTAGGTTAATCCCACCTGAGAACACAATAACTGCTTTGGTTGTTTTACTCTTTAAAAAATTCAGAAGAATTTTGGCACAAGAAAATAAAAAAGGAATAGACAGGGAACATGACTAAATTACTTAGTGGGATTTAAAATTTATATTTTAAGAACTAAAAATAAAAGTGTTCAAAGAACACATGACAATGATAAACTCTATTACTAAAGTTGCAAATTTGGAAAAATTAAAAAATTCCCATGTTACCTTAAGCTATCTTCTTCTATAATAATTAATGTTCCAGAAACTGTGATTTTAATAGAATGTTTTTCAGTCCTCTGAAACAAATAATGCTTAGTGATGGTGACTCAGTCTCGTATTTTCTCTTAATTTTTTGTTTTATAGCCCATGCTCTATTTACTACTCATGAGTCAAGCTCTTTTCTTAAGACAAGTCTATTTTCCTCTTCATCTTTTCAAGTACACTTAACCACTATAGTCTGTGAGATGGAATTATTCTAGGAATTACATTCTAATGTCTGTCATGTGAGTTTTCAGGCTATCAACATTTCAGCAGCTGAGAAGGCATACAAAAAAGCAAGAATGGTAAAACTTTTAACTAGTATTGAGTGTCCAATTTCAGAGAATCACGGTAAGTGAACTTTAGGACTAATTTTGGTTTAAATTAATTTTTCTGACTTAATGAGGACCTCTGTCCCTCAGAATCAGGGATTGAGTCCAATTGTCCTAGAAAAACTAATTTGCCTTAATTGTGGCCTAACTTCTTCCTTTTCCTCTTATCATTTGTCTAATCCACTACTATATTCCAATATTTCATCATCTGAGGGAAGGATCCTATAGAAATAAATCATCTTTTCTTGAATGAACTTAAACCATATCAAAGCAAATCTGCTCAAAATGCTATTTTATGTAGGGACTTTGAAGAAGAAATCACTTGTAATCAAGGCAAGACTGCCCTGTCAATTAAACATAATGAGAGATTCCCTAGCACCTCAAACTGACATTTCCTAAAATTTGAGCAGTTGACTTTGAAATCAAAATAAAGATCTTTTAAGATTTTTGTGTCACATCCTGTGTGTGATCATACATCAACATTTCATCAACACAGTTAGAATTATTAAATCTACTACAGAGACATTTTTTCCAATTCAGGGAATTACAACAGACATCTTACATCATCACTAGAAAATAAGGAGATATTTACAGCTCTGATACCAGAGCAACAGTGAGACTTGACTGTTACAACTGTCATATTATGGCAGCAAAATATTTCCTTGCCAGCAAGAGCTCCCTTTAAATTTTCTTAGGGTATAAGACATTTTGTTTCACTGTGCCTCTCCTACTCCTCATGTCCCTTGCTCACTTTGACCTCCTGCTCCCATTCTCCTTGTCTAACTATTTTAAATCCCCTTTCTTTCATAAGGCTTGTATTCCTTGGTGTTATTTCCACCTGCTCTTCTTCACTTTGTTTTTCCTTTTTTTGTATTTGTATATTCATCACTCATTGTCTCTGATTCCATTCCAGTCTTTTCACTCCAACTTCTCAATCAATCTCTGCCTCAACTTCACATCAACAAATCAGGAGCCGTTCCTCTAATCTTTTGGACATCCCTTTGTCCACCTACGTTGTTAGTCCCAGCTTCATCTCTTACTCCCTCAATCTAAAATACCTACTCCTATCTACTGTCTTCAAGTCCTATTTATGTCCTTCTGAATTTTTTTCAGGCAGGATCTTCCTAAAGCAAACAGCCCTCAAGGTTGACTACAGTATAAGAGAAAAAGTGTCCTTATTCTCACTTACATGTATTGTTTCTGCTCCTGCCTGCAGCAGCCCACAGCTGCAATTGCGTTGAAAAACCTGCTAAAATATCAAGAATGAAACATGCTGAAATAAATAAATAAATCTATGAGATACAGAATTGCAAAACTGGTAAAATTGTACTGAGCAAGAATGAACTGTATTTTTCTGTGGTACTTATATCACCACATTTCTAGACAGCAAAAGGCTACTTTTTGACATGGCTATCTCTCTTACACTTTTTAGTCAGATCCTTTTTCTAAGTCATGCTGGAGCTGGAGTTTTCCAAAGAAAAGCATTAAAGCGTTAGTTAAACCTTAGTTAGGAATTTATAGGTGTGAGTGTATGAAGAGTGAATGTTCTTCTGAGATGGAGCTGTGGACTTGTTTATAGAGAAGAAAGTGCAATATGGACTCAGCTTCAACAGGACCAATTAAACTAAAATCTATTGATTTAATGTTGATGACCAAAGCTTTTTTCAAACGTGAAGAATATAGATGAAGAGTCTATAATATTGAAAGTTTATGAAGTATTTCAACTCAATTTCAATTTAAGATTGGATTAAGATTAAGATTTTACTTTGGTTGTTGTTTTTTGAGTATTGTTGATAGGAGGAGAGGTTTGGTTTTTGGGTTTGTTCGGGTTTTTTTCTCCATTCTGTGTATCTGTTGTACCTTCATATTTTCCTAAGCTAATTGAAGAGTTGCCCTTTACAGTCAGTAGAGAGAAGTGAGCCCTTTTTTGGTGCAATTAATCTATCATACATTGTATTTAAACTTCTAGATGAAAGGTACTGTGTTTGTTTTCCTCTGTGCTGTACAGAAGAAATGTAGTCTGTTTCTTTTCAGGATGCACAAGATGCCCATCTTTTGTAGTTTTAAAAAAAATTCTCTTATTCATTTCTGTGTGCATTTTCCGAAGTCCACTTTGTGTGACTGAGTCAAAGTCGTGTGTGTATGTAACTATGGAAACTGTTTGTGCCCCCTTTGTCCGGGTAAAGCCAGAGGAGCAGAGAGCGCTTCCATGGCTGTTAGACTGGAGCACGATGTCCTTGCTGAGGTGAAATGCTTTACTGCACTTTTAGACAAAGGTGTACCAAAAGAATGGAGCTTTCCCACCACATATACCAGCCTTTTAATTAAGTGGAAATAGTCCCTGAACATTTAGCAAATCTGCACTTTTTGCTTTCCCATAAACACCTGAATATGTAAGACAGTCTGACCTTAAATAAATATCTTTGTGAATGAACTGTGGCAAAAAAAATGTACTATATCTGAGTTTGAAAAAGAATTGCAGACCTGCAGCCATAAAATTTCCACTTTTAACCATCTCTCTTTGAATCACTGCTTTAGCAGTGCTTTTGCCTGTTTAAGAAGTATTGAAACAACCATGCAGACAGAAAGGCTGAAGTATTTGTCCCTTAGTGAATCCTCAAAGGAAATCAAACAAAGGAATAAAGTTTTGTAGCAGATGAAAAATCCCCTTACCTTTTATATTCCCTGTTTGTATCTGTTTCTGTTGATACTTGAGATCTCTTATGCATTCACAACAGCATTTCTCAATTTAGTGAGCATGCCATGGCAATTGATTTAGACAATGCAATAGCTGTGACAGCAATCGGGAGGCACTCCAAATTTAAAAAGTAACAGGACACGCAAAATTGAAGCCTACTGACTGTTTTTGTGATAATTGAATTTCATTGAGTTTTAGTGTGAGAAATGAGCAATAAAAGGGCTGTTTCCAGACACAACTCCAGGAAATGGCTTGGGCAGCATGTATCAGTAAAATATATGTTGAATAGTTACACACAGAAATCATCTGTGTTACTGATTCAACATATCAACCTTCTTTCCTTCTTAGCTACAAAAATAATTTCAAAATAGAATAGGCAAGCCTTTGAGATAAAGAATTAAAGATAAAAAAGGATGAATAATTTTGTATAGCTCTAGGACAGGAAATTTGCTGTGTGGGCAATTAAAATGTGTTCCACCCTGAACAGTTGCAAATGAGCATCAGTTTGGTTGCAATTTTTCCAGGACAGTTAGTGAAGAAAGCTGTTTTCCTGGTGCTTAAAAACTCAATTTTTCACAACGGAAAATATGCATTGGCTTTTTATGATGCCCAAAGTCGTTGGTCTTGGAGTGATTGTATTTCTTTGGGGGTCAGCTTTGAGGTTTTCCTTCCAATAAGCACAGTAGTTCTCTCTATTAATGCAACTCCAATTCACTTTGCTGACACTCAGCACTGCTTTGAGAACAGCCTTCACACCTTCAGAAACAGCAGGTTAAGGAATTGCACAGACTCTTTTGTTCTTCATAGAGACAATGAAGCTTCATAACATGCTGTCCAACTGATGTTCACTTCTGCAGGTGGAATTCAGGCAAGTTTAATCTAGACTGGATACAAAATGATCTTTGTGACTGCTCCTTTGATTACAAGAAATGTTTTCTCTTTACAGAAGTTCCAGCCCTACACAACCTCTCCTTCTAAAGTGAAGTGAAAGTTTCTTGCTTCTGTTATTGATTTCATGAGTTCAGTAGCTTAAAAGCAGGTGATGAATGAATATGTGATCCAGACCCCAAACAAAAACTCTAATAAAATAATGTTTGCTTCTTCAGATGTCTGACCTGGTTTACAATAAGTGTTTTTATGACTGGTGAAAGTGCAGGCAGGTGTTGTGATCAAGCCTAACCTTATAGTAATGATGCACATACAGCACTTGGAGAACACCTAGGACATCTGTGTTCTGTACTGACATTCAGTCCACTGAAGGCCATAAGTTTCAGCAAGTTTTACATAGGTTGGGATTACATTTGATTCTAAATTAAAATATAGAAGAGAATGATATTAAAGAAAATCAGCAAATAACTTTTTTTTTTTACTCTACCTGCCTGCTATTTGAGACATGTATAATGAAAGAAGATTTATATGGTTCTCAGAACAATATAAAATTTAGCTCAGCTATTTTTTATCACTTAACAAATAACAGTTGCATTGAAAGGCTTAAAAAGAATAAGGTTAGCTGAGAGTGTTTTTTGTTTTCCTGAATAATTGCTGACTAACCTGTTTCAAGATATTTCTTTTATGTATTCATAGATTCTACTCTGTTACCTTGAAGATGTGGGAAGAACTGATGAGAATTTAAATATAATTCATGGTAACAGATTTGGGGCAAGACTTAGTCAAGTCAGTGCGTTATCTTTGCATAAATAATTTTTTTGTCCATAGGATAAGCTAGTTATGTATTGCACAGATAGAACTGTAATCATAAAAGAGAGAGAGAGAGGGAAAGAATTACACAGCCACTCTTCAATTTTTCACACAGAACTATGGAACTTTTACAAGGAGTCAGTGCCTAGCAAAGCTTCCAAATTCAAATATAGAAATGCCTTCATTACTCATTCATGCAAAGGGAATGTGGCAAAATGTGGGTGCACATAAAATTGGGCATGAAAATCCAATAAGAGCACAGAATAACAACAATGGCAGCATGGGGAGCCATAAACTAGCATTGATTGGTATTTACCATTAATTTGTATTCAATGTGTGATACAGCTGATGAGGCAGTGGGAAATAACGTGTGTTTGCAGAGCAGTGCTCAGAATTGCTCTGCCACCATGCCAAAGAACTGGTGAGTTGAGGAAATGTGACAATTGCCAGATTTTTTTAGTCAAACACAGAATCTGACTTTGAGGCATCAGCTTTCCTCTGTCATAGTGAAAAACAGACGCACAAATGTACCTTTAAAAAAAAAAACAGGGAGAATGTAAATGTAAGTCATCTGGGTGAAAGAAGAAAACATATCAGATAGTTTCTATGCAGTAAAAGCTGCAATAAAGTATACATGCAAATACATTTCTATCAAGGTAACTTTGGAGGACACATTTAAAGTGTAGCAGAAATGCAAGGAACTCAAATTACTTCTAAATTCTGCATAGAAAGCAAACTCTAGTCAGCCCTCACACTTTTCATTCTCTCTTTTCAGAATAGGTTAATGTGAAAAAAATCAATAGGCTATTAAAATATTTCAAAGATGTATTTCAAACCAATTCTATAGACGTATTCTTATCTACCAGCAATGCACATGTCTGTCAAGCAATGACAGGACTTTTCTGGAGGAGAACTTTTTTAATATTAGAATAAATACTAGAACATACTACTGTGTAAATGTCAGGAGTACAAGCAAAAAACTGCAGGGAAGGTTCTTTTTGTTCTTGGCTTTTTGGGCTTTTTTGCTGAGTCTGTCCCTCTTTTGGCTTGCTGAGAGCACAGGTGCACAAAGCAGGAAGGCTTCCTTGCATGCTGAAGAGGAGAAGGCTACTGCACTACAGACTTGCCATGGTGCCTCAGGGCATTCACCAAAGTACCAAAGGCTTTAACAGAGAGAGGCTACAGCCCAAAGCCTCTGTGTGTGCTGATCCTTTCCATTATAATTAAACATGGAACAATGTACTTTTGCCAGCTGCACTTCTGCTTTTGTTTACCACACCTACTCACTGGCTTGTTCATTCTGAGGGAAATGTCCATTTCCTTGTAAGGTGCATCTCTTCACCAATTATTCCATTTTCATGGTCTAGCACTCATTACAGAGTGTGGTTAAAAGAAAATTACTGATGGTGCACTTATACATTTTGTTTCCTAGACAGTGAGATTGGTGGAATGAAGCAGGTTTGTTGCTGAATATCATCATGTACAAGACGAATGCCAGAAGGGAAGCCAGGACTAAGAATCAGCTTTACCACTGGCTATTTGTGTAGCCCTGCTCACATTTCTCCAGAGTTTAACACTGTTCTGAGACAGAACTTTTAGTACTGTAAGCCAGGAAGACATGTCCCTCAATGTTAAAACCAATTCACGTGAAAATCTCAGTCTGGCTCTCTTTTCAACCTGTAGACCCTTGAATTACAGAGATACTTCTCTTTTGAAATTACTCTTCATATGGAGAAATTCAGCATTTTCAAATCACCTCATATTTATTTTGACTGAATAGTAAGGAAGTATTTCAGGTAAAAGTCAATCTCTGATGCAGAAATTTCATTATTTTATTTAAGGTTTTTGATTAACTCCATCTAGGTACAGCTAGGAAAAGCTCTAGCAGCCAAAGCTCTCTTTAAGGGATGGCCTGAAGGGAATTTTTTTAATGAAGTAAAGAGCAATTGGGTAAAAAGAATGAATTGTTCTTGGAGCAGGAAGCAGGGTAGCCAGAGTATGCCTTGTCCTTGTTCAGCAATTTGACTGGTCGATAAGAGCTAACAATACCCTAGTCGTGAAGCCTTTCTTCCAAGTGTTACAGCTTTCTTTGGAGTAGTGACAATTGTGTGCTTGAAATCCTCTGGCAGGTTGCTTTTTTCTTACCTAAGCTCAGCATGTTGTAATGCAAAAACCCGTGTAACCTGTATCTTTTTGTGTATCTGATATTCTTAAGATATTTTTCCACACCAGGGCAATAAAAAGATAAGTGTGTGCTTGTCATATACCCAGAGCAAACATGTTTATTGTTCTTCTAAATAAGCTGGCCTATATTATCGAACAACAGCATGATGGTTTGGTTGAGTGACTCAGTGTGTCATCACTGTCTGAAGATTCCTTTGCTCTAAATCTACCCTGGGAGTAAAGATTAGAATCCACTCATACAAACTTTTTAATCTATTTTATTTGTGTGCATCATCAGAATCTTTGTCAGGGAGCTGTTGTTTGCAGATGGTTGCACTTGCAGAGCAGAAGGAGCAAGACCTGAAGATAATGACATCTAATTTCCCAAACATTTCTCTAAACCTCGATTTAGCATTTCAGCAGAACAGATTTGTACCAACTAAAGCTAAATAAACAATATCCCCAGATTAGAAACATAAAAATAAATGCTGTGGCTGTTTACTTTTTTTTGAATAAAAGCTTTCTATGACAATGCCTAATTTTTCTGTCTAAAGCACTAGCTTTGCTGTTTTTCTTCCTGATTAGAGTCTCTGAAAACCCACTATAACATTGACCTAAACATCAAACTTTACTTGAACATGCATTTATATTCTCTTAAGTGATGTGGGGACAGACATTTGCTATTTACACATATCTAACACACATTTTATCTATTAGCATATAAAATAGTAAAATACTTCCATATGGCTCATTTTCAATCCGTCCTGAGTAAAATATAAAAAGGATAGGACATTCAACAGTGCTTGCACTGGTCAAAGATCCATGTAGGGATGATTAGTATGAACAAAGGTGTCCTTGTCCTAAGTCTGGATTTAGCTGCTCAAACATAGGCTCTTTTTGTGGCTTTATTTCTGTTCCCTGAGTTCTTATATTGCATTATTATCATCTGCTGAAAACCTGAAAACTTAGACTAAGGTTATAGAAGTGTGTTATAATAAACAAATGCATGACAAGCAATGACTAAACACAATGAAGTAAAGGTCTCTGAAAATAATTATTAATACAGCAAACCAAATTGCCAGCTAAGTTTAAGACAACAGTTGCAGGTATTAGCAATTTATAAACTGTTTCTCTGACCTCAGTTGAGCTACCTGATATTTACCAGGCTGGGCAAATCCCAAATGCAAACATTTTCTAAAGTGCCCAGGGATTGTGGCTGTGCAGATGAATATCACATTTCCTTATGATTGTTTTCAGATATTCTTCTGGGAACACATATCTTGCAATGAAGCAAGCAGCCCTGGAAACCAGCTTCATATAGGCTTTATAGACATGAACAAACTTATCAATTATAAATCCTACAGTCTTTGATCATATCCATATTGATCAGTGTTTTTTATGTTTTTACAAATATCTGAATCTCTTTCAAATTCACTGGGTTTTAAATAATGTTATTTAATTAATGATTTCTTTAATATGCTTCTGTCATTAATACAAATTACAGTAATACAGCAAATGAAAATAGCCTGCCTTTTTGAAGAAGGTTTCACAGATTCACTGAATAGTCTGAGTTGGAAGGGACCCACAAGGATCATCAAGTCCAACACTGAAGTAAATGGCCCATGCAGGGATTTGGTTATGTTGTCTTCAGCTGGTTTATATGATGACTCCATGTACTAATTATTGTTTTGTAAACAAGAGGTAAACCTGACAGGTATTTCACATTAATTTTTTAAGAAATGGTTTAAAATGTCTCTTTTTTTTTTCTCTTGATCTGTTATACCTTAAAGAGATGCATTACTCATTATTCTATAATTAATTTTCTGAAAGAGTATAATTCATATTTGTGCATTCCAGCATTTGCTTGGTAAGCACTAGTCTATCAGGAATTTGCAGAAGCAAGTCAGCTAAGTATTAGGATCAACATATTTGTTCACTTTTTTTCCCAGCAGCAAAATATTTGATAAACAGAGACCTGCACTGTGATTTCATGTTGTTTTCCTCCCTGTACATTCTCCATTCCAGGCCACAGCCTGAGATGCTTTTCAGCTACTCAATATTACTTCAATTGATATTTTGATTTGGTGTATGAAAATAAACAACAAGGTAATAAAAATGCAGTTCTTTTATGTAGAGTTAGCCAAACCAGATTACTCCAGCATTTGTAATTAAATGTCTATTTAATCTGGATTTTTTTTTGTTTAAAATAATTATTAAACTACATAGTTTTGCTTGGAAGAGAGTTCAAAGAACACCAGTACTACCCTGCGCTAATTTCACACAATATTGATTGTATAACACGTTTGTGGTCAAGGTTTCTTACAAAAAAAGTAATTTTGAAGTGTGACTTTCCTCATGAAACAGACTTTGGCCATTGGAATTCTGCTTGAGATTTGCTAGAAAATTGTTGGCAGATCTTCAGCTCAGGCACATTGTTAGGTTTTCTTATTCTGATGGTTAATTTTGTTGCTCTGTAAGTGAACATGATAATTAAACTAGAATGCTAAACTAAAAGAGATGAACATTATTTTTCCAAGATGTTATTGGACTTCTTTTTAAGAGATCAGAATAGTACAAAACTGTGATTGAGCACTAACTGTAATATTAGCTAATTGAAAAATATTCTCAGATTAGCTAATATTTCCTGTGTTTCAGTAAGCTTTTGACTTTTGTTGAACATATGTTCCTTGTATGAATAAGACAGGTGGATCATATTCAAATGAGCACTGATATCGCCAAAAGAATGTTTTACCAATTTAGAACACTGAAGCTTTATGTTTATAATCACAGTGTAACAATGTATAACTTCTATTTCAGATTTTATTCCGCAAATCACTTAATACTGGGGTGTCAAAACCAGTATTTTTATTAAGACTTGGGCATCCTATGCACACATTTAATGATATTCAGATCCATTCTAATTACTTTTTCTTTTCTCTTTTCAGTTTCAAACCAAGAGAAATGCCATAATTATGAAGTCAATAAGTCTGGAGTCACAGATGCCACTGAGAAAGTTGGATCTTCCAATGCTTAATTTAATTCATTCTCAAGAAGTCAGAATCCCCAAGCAAGTACAGCAAAAGCTGCAAAAAATGTGGAATACAAAGAATCTATATTTTCTAAACTTTTTTTTTTTTTTTTTAATTAAAGCCATTTTCTAGCCTTTTTTTTTTTTCCAGAAACTTTCTACCATTCCTTCTATTCTCAGAGTACTGGAAATACTGCAAGAGCTGCATTGTGTTTTTCAAATATGCTGAGATCAGTTGATTTGCTGCATTTTATTTTGAGTCATTACACTCATCCTAAAATAAGGTCCAACACCGGTAAACTAAATCCTCTTATAAGGAGTCTGAGCATTCTCGTTTCACTGTGGAAGAGGACTGGAAAAATATTTTGGACAAGACATCTAAAATGGGATTTTCCCACTGTAACAGAAAGCGAGGCATCTGAGCTACACACCTCAGGGTCACTTTTAAAGTTATACTTCAGTTTTAGTATTTTACAATTAATAAAATTCCACATCTTCTTCACTAGCAAAACACAACTCCTCAGAAAACCCAACAGTGAATTAATCTGACAGTATTGATGAAGCTAAAATGCACAAAAATAAGGTAAAAATCACAATGAAGTCACTGAAAAAAATAGTTATCCAACAATCAAATATCAGTTTGGAATATTTTCAGCTCTTGGTCTGAGACCAAATCACATTGGGAAAGAAAATGAAGAAAGGGAAAAAAGTCTAGAGAGATGATTACTACTTAAAATTAATGTTTTTTTCAAGATTTTTCTTAGAGAAAATAGTCATATAGTTAAGCATGTTTAATCAGGGATCTGAGGCTGTGGGTGCAAAGGCACCCAATATGGGAAAATGAATGACATTTGCTGCAGAGTATCATATGACACAACTGGAGTGACAGTCTGTAAAAATGGGGCATGACAATGACTTCCAAAAAAAAAGCCTCCAGAGGGTTTTGCTCCCTCCCCAGCAGTACTTTACAGGCATTGGTACAAGATGGACTGCATGTGCAAGGAGTCACAATACCAATTCCAGTAAAGCAGAATGCTCTGGGGGAGGAATGGACAACACTGTCTTGCATGAGTATACCCTCATGAAAAACAAACAGGACAGATAATAATTTCAAGATGGATGTGGGTGTAGAAGCCAAGGTATTTTCAGAAGCAGTGGTAATAGCGTGGTTTTAAGAAAAACACATTTGGAAGAAAATAAATCATTGAAGTATGAGATCTATTGTGGTCAGAAAAATGTTATCCCCACTAACACAGAATATGATACCAATTGGATATTACACATTTCACCTCATTTCACCTAAAATTTTGGAGGCAATATTCTGATCCAGAGAAGAAGGCTATAGATTTTACAGCGTGAACATGAAAAATGTTGTGCATGTATATAGAATTTGCACTGAAGCTAGTGCTGTGTAAAACCCGGTTTGGGTTTAAAATGAGCAAATGGTCTTGAAAGGAGGGTGCATGCTAAAGAACACAGGGAAATGACAAAAAACAAAAACAAACAAAAAAAAACCCCCACATCTCCTGGAGAAAGGGAAGTTTTCAGTAGTTTATGCCAAAGAGTAAATATACCAAGATAATCCCCCAGGCCATGACCCTAGGTGAATATCCTACACCTTAAGTCAAAGGCAGTAAGAAGATCTTCTTAGGTTAGTTACTGCAGTGTACAGAGGATACATGGATAAAACTGTAACAAATTTTGTATTTTTTGTTCAGTAGACAGGTCATTATAGGAAAGAAAAGATATTTCTGCACTTGCTTAAAAAAAAACAAACTAACTGTAAAAAACCCCTTATGTGATTATATATGCAAGGGACAAAAATCTACAAGGTAAAATATCATCCTATTTCTAAGGGATTTACACCTTTAAAAATACATTAAATATATTTGTGCATGTGAAATGGGGTTTTTTGGCAGATCCCAGAATGGTCATCTGGTTATTTGTGACATAATTGCTAAGGTTCAGCTAACTGAGGTAGTAAAATTTTGTCTGGAATTCCTTCAGTTTATGTTTATTCAGCTCTTTGAATATTTCTTCCATTCTCATTCACTTCAATGTCTTCAGGATTGATTCAGCTGCCTTAACACAGGCATCCGGCATCACTTGAAATATGGTAGGATACTGAAAGCAGTTTTACAGGGCAGTGCCAAAGGACTTACTAGACCATTATGCCTTTCTAGAGGGACAGATGGAGGCAAGGCAGCACATAAAGGCTCCTAAATTATACTAGATAGTCATGTAGTGTGCAGACAACTGGATCAAGGCTCCATTGTCTGTAAAAGGTGTTGTAAACTTGGCTCATATTTAGTTCTCTACGTGTATACATCTATGTTACCATACTTTAATCTGAAAGAATTTCACTTGAGCTGTCTGCAGCACAGCTGTCTAGATCTCTGCAAGGTGTCCAGGCTTCCATCATAGCTAATAGACATGTTGCCAACACAGTCAGAGCTTGAGTCCATGACAGAGAGAATGGAGCCAAAGGTGAAATGACAGGATAAGAAGAAATGTTTGCAAGCTACAATGAAGAAATTCAGACTAGATACCTGGAAACACTTCATGCTGGAAGTGTTTAAGCCCTGGAAGGGGCTGCTCAGAGAAGCTGTGTAGCCATTGTCCTTAGAATTATGCAGCACTGAATTGGTCAAAGCCTGGACAACCTGGTATAATTTCAAAGTTACCCTTGCTATGAGCAGTAGGATACTGTATTAGGTGTCCTCCAGAAGTCACTTTCAACCTAAATTATTATACGACTCTGTGACTATTTAGTGTAATCTTTTTCCCTGCGGTGAGTTCCTAGCCAACACGTCTTAATAGTTCAAATTCTACCAACACCCAAGATGTCACTCTGTCCTAAAGCAACATTGGATTTTTCTCTGCTCTATATTTCTTCTTGCTACCTGCCTTTCCGTCCTATTTAAAATCACGGAGTGGGTAAGATTGGAAGTGACCATAGAAAGTCATCTGGTCCAGCTTCCCTGCTCTAGCAGGGTCATCCTAGAGCACGTTGTACAGAATTGTGTGCAGATGCTTCTTGAATATTTTCAGTGAGAGAGGTTCCACAACCTCTCTGGGCAAACATTCCAGTGCTCAGCACAACAGGGAAATTCTTCCATATAGTCAGGTGGAGCTTCCTGTGCATCAGGTCCTGCCCATTTCCTCTTGTCCTATTGCTGGGCACTCCTGTGAAGTGCCTGGTCCATCCCCTTGGCACTCTCCCTTCAGATACTGACAGACATTGATGAGGTCCCCTCAGTCATCTCTTGTCAAGATTGAGCAGGCCCAGCTTCCTCAGTCTTTCCCCATAAGAGAGATGTTCCAGTCACTCCATCATCTTTGCTGCTTTCTGCTGGACCCACTCCAGAAGCTCCATGTCTCTCTTGTACTAGGCAGCTCAGAACTGGCCACAATCATCTTGTAGCCTATAGCTGACAGACAATGTAAGACAAGAAAACTTGTAGCAACCCCTCAAATACATTCATTATTATGAAATTAAACTGGGGACTAGCAAGGAAGAACAAGACCAAAGAAGACTTGAATCTGTGGCTTGGGGGCTAAGGTATTCTTCTACCTATTAGAAGCATTTATCCAATATTTTTAAAAAAAGACTGATGGGAAAAGGAGCTGTTGAACAATCATAGCTCCTTTACTGTACTCTCTGCCACATGAATCATAAATTCGTTGCTGCAAAATACCTCAGCTCCAATAGGAAAAGCCTCCCTTTACCTTTAATTCCATCTGCACTTTCCCACATCTGTCATAGACTAATTCTCAGTGCCTGAGGCTGCCTTATGGAACAAGTGGTTTGAATTTTTTCAAGTTTTAGAATCAATTAAATGCAGGTTCTTCCACTTCCGAGTGACTAATACAACAGTTGACTAATGTAGGAAGCAGTTTTACTGTGATCTTTTTAAAGTCTGCTTACTAGAGGAGCTTAGTCTGCTAAGAAACTGTATAGATCAGACCCCAGAAGAATATGTAGTTTCTGCCTCCTGTTGGTATTATGCATTCAAGACACTTGGCCTTGCAGAGATGTACTAATCCAGGCAAGGAAGACTTTGAAGCCAAGTGAAGACATAGAGTTTAGGGTTAAACAAAGATCAGGCAGCAGCTGGAAGGTTATTTCTAGATATAAGCAGAAATATACCTTCATTCCATTTTAGTCCTGTACTTTTTAAAGTCTCTAGTTATAAAGTGACATTTTCCACACCGGGAGCAATGTATAAAAAGCACATCTCTTTTTGTTAGAAATATATAGTTGCTCCCAAGAAAATGCAATGTGCTTCATAACAGTGTGTGTATCCCTGCCTTCTGATGGACTATGAAAATAATAACTTGTTCTGCTTGCCTTTTACTTTAAGCTGGTTACAGAAGATCTATGGGAACAAAGAGATTTGATTTTGCTTGTCTGCTTATTCCCAGTTGGAGTCACTGCTGATGTGATATCACTGCTGTTTCTTGAACCATTTCCTGGAGCTCACTTCTCTTCTTAGTACTCCATTTATCTTGCATAAAACTTTTATTTGGGTGTCCTCAGCCACACGGCCCTCTTGTTTTGCCATGCCCAGTTAAGCTGTAAAGACAGAATTCATCTGAACTAATACCAGGGACATAGCTGATTTAGAATTTTGGTTGTTCTGAGATCCCTCAGTAGCTGGTGGAGAGACAGACTATTCCAGTGAACTACTTGAACTACACTAAAATCAAAACAGTGGGACCTTGGCCAAATCTTTTGAAACTATATTGGGACCAACATTATACAAGCCAGTGTGTTGTACATCTTTGCAATGGCACTTGCATTCTCTTCTGTTCAGGAACCAGGTGAAAATAGTTGAAAGATTTGCTTCATATGACACCAGAGTGACCATCATTATGTGACACATCTCCTCTTAAAGCCAGGACTGATTCCAAACATCTTTTACAAATACTCTGCAACATACTCTTTTCCATACATGGCTTATCGTGATGAAATCCATTGGTATATAAACCATACATACCCTTAAATTATTTCTTAATACCAAATCCTAATTAATATGATTCTCCTAAAGAGAGAAAAAGTAAATAAGACTGATAATAAATATGAAACAAGAAAAATAGGACATATTTTAGAACAAGAAGTAATATCTCTATACTGAAGCACTATTCAAATTGCTATTTACTTTTTCCTATTTGTACTGGAAATGAAACACTGAAATTATCTTTTTTATTTTTTCTCTGCTTAGGAGCCAAAACTTGGTCACAGAGGAAAAAAAAGGAGAGGCAGAGGCCAAGGTTAGAATTTATTAATATCTTGTGCTTACATACATGGCCTATTTCAAGGTTTGACAAATTTTCAGAATTGTCCTCAGATCTCCTCAGGTTTATTATAGTTAGTTTTTAGTCTATAAGTATTTCTCTCATGTGAGGCTGCATCTGTTAACCCTGGGACCCATTCTCATTCTGTGAGCCTGTCTTGCCCTTCCAATGCTTTGGTAAGGTAGCTTTTGCTCTCAATTATTAACCTGAGAAATTCTTTCCTTGCTAACAGTATGAAGTCCTACTGTGTGTCTGTTCAGTGCACAGACAAGCAATGATCTGTTGTATTGGACACGCAGAGTTTTTTCCATCCTTTTAAAAATATTTTTTTTAAACTATACAGCTTTTCTAATAGACATTCATCTAGTCTTTGAAGAATGTGATTTAGATAGAAAAAGCAGTTTTTCCACAGGGCTTACTTGGTCCTTTCACTTAAATCCACTGGACAAAAAACAGAAGCACAAAAAAAAAAGCCTGAAATTATTTGGACTCAGTAGGTGAAGGCAGTGAAGTGCATAGCTCACAGATTTGTACCATAACTGATATAAGGTTTTTTAGTGATAAAATTTAGGAGAGGAATGCAAGACTGGGAAGAGGTTATTGGCATATCTCGGGGATACTTAAGAAAATTCTGGCACATCTCTGCTTTACAGATTAGCAGTTACTTTTCTTTTTCCAAAGGTCTTTACTCAAGCCTTTGGGACTGGGGACAGAGTTCAGAGAAGTTTTCTGAGCTCGTAGTAAATTTGCTTCTTATTAGCCCACACCTATTTCAGATGTTACCCCACTGTTCTTTAGAACAGACCACTGTTTGAATGATGTGCTGTGAAGGATTTACTTTGATTTTCTCTGTAGGATTTTGTCTTGGTATGAAAGACAGGTGTCTGCTAAGGAAAGCAGGAACTGCTCTGGGAATGGAAAATGTAAACCCTCTCCTTCCAAATTAATTTTAAAATTAAGGAGCTCTCAGGCAAAGATATGAGGAGAGGAATAACAGATATTTAATAGTATGTATAAATTAAAAAAAAAAACCTACAACTTAATAAAAAATTGCAGTAGTACAAAACCCACTGACAGAGTCAGAATACAACCTGACTCCCTGTTGGTCAGGGTGTTGGTAGCAGTCTGATTATATGGTGACTGCAGTCCTGGAGTGACAGATGTGTTTCTGTTGAAGCAATGATCCTGTAGAAGGGTGTAGGTTTCCTCTGAAGGGCCAGTGGTGGTGTAGATGGGTCTGGTCTTCCTCTGGGAATTTAGATGAGAAAAGCTGTGTGGAGTGTTCCAAATCTCAGATTATATCCAGGTAGGAATGCTTGGCTCCTCCCCCTGGGTGGAGCATCTCCCAATGGGATGATGGAATTTTATCAGTCATGCAGTGAGACTCAGTGGTCCATTAACAGAAGAGATCCCCCGGGAGGGAGGATGGGTCCTGGAAGAGATAAAGAACACTGCCCCAGCGTGGTTTTAACAGCTGGCCCATTAATTGGAGATATTCCCCCCGGAGTTATGACGGATGGGTCATGGAGAGGATAAAGAACACTGCCACACCTGGTTTTAACAGATGGTAGTAGAATACATACTCCTGGTTACATCTTATACTGCAACCTAAGACAGATTTCATAAACAGCTCTGCTAAATAGCTAAATTTCATCATCATCAAATAAAAACAATATACATACAGGTGAGACCATACTAGGTCTATGCCATGATATTTCATAGGATTCCTCATCTCTGGATGGATCTGACTTGATCCCTTCCCTCAGAGAGGTTTAAATTCTTTTTCTGAGAAAAGAGCTAAACATTTTCTTCATACATACCTTTAAAATTCATCTTCTTTTTTCCTGTGGAAGACAATACACTACACAGGTGCAACATTGCTTGCTCCTTGTTTTTAAAAATAAACAGTTCCTCAGTGATTGTTCCAGATACAGAAACAGAGAGAATAGCACTCACAGAAAACAATTTCTTTACTTCACATATTTACAAAATTCTATCACATTCCATTTATTCTTAACTTGTAGGTTCACAAGGACTGAAAATTGACTATCTATAAATAATTTTGGTATTTTAAGACATCCTTTCCTGTTTATTTGGTCAGTTTATATTATTGTCAATGATACATCTCAGATCATTCTATATTTATTTGAAATGCATATAGAGGAAGAAATGAAAACTTTTACAAGTTTTAATAGTTTTTTTCCTCATACAGAATTGGTAATATACAGAATTGTGAAAATAAACAAACAGATGGCAGAACAGCTTTTTTGTATGTGATTGTTATATTTTCCCATTGTTGTAATCCACCTCCCAGAAGAAACTGTGACAAAGCACAATTAACTAATTTCACATAAAAATGTCATCATATGATTTGCTAATGAGGTTCAAACCATATTTAAGAGAGAGGAAGCATGAGGAAATTTTTCTGTTTGAATTTTTATATTTACAACATTAGTCCCAAGCTGTGATGATATTCCCATGCCTCTGCTGCTGATCTTGCAGTCACACTTGCTGTACTAGCCATTGCATGCAGCTTCACACAGCAATGAGCAAACTGCACGAAGCCAGATCAAATCAATCTACTGTGAATGATTCAGAACATTTGTGTCTGGTAACAGTACCTTGTATCTGGGCCCCTTGCTGGTGAACTCCTCCATTCTTCTGTTTTAATCTGGAATGCATACATGTAAAACTACCAGGAGATATTTTTGAAACACCGCATTTAACAGTGTGTTACTGACTCTCAGTTCAAACCATCTCTCATATCATACCCTAACAGCACTGCTTCCCATCTGCCTCAGTGCCTGCAGGAGATCAGCTCTGAATTGGAATTCAGCTGGCTGAAACTAAATCTGAATGAGACAGAAATGAGGTTAGAAGGAAAAGGGTAACATTTTTAAGAACTAGCCAAAGCCATGACAGCATTCTCAAACAAGGGGTCTGTTTTCTGACTGTCAAGAGACTTCACAGCCTCAGGGTTAGCTGACATCGTCCCAAGTATGAAATCTGTCAGAAATAAATTCTCCTATGCATGATGAGCCAGCAGGCTATTCCTATGAACATCCTCTCAGATGCTGACTTGGCAATAGCATTGTACATATTCATGGCTTCCAGGCTCCACAGCTATTGTATTCTGTGCTGGCCATGCCAATGATAGCCTTCAATGGGCAGCTGATCAAAACCCGTCACTCTGCTTGCTAAGCAAAAGAAGTCAATTTTGGTACATCATTTCAGTGCTATGAACACTATGTTGGCTCTTGAGGAATGGTGAATCATATTTGTTGTTCTAATCCTAATCTTCAAAGCCCTAGATCCAGATTAGTTTGAGGATAATAATTTATCACTGTGAGAAAAGACCCACTCCTCAGGGGTGGTGGAGCTATCAGCTAGGCAGGCAATTGTGCTGATAGAAGGAGCTTTGAATCACTCTTCCACATAGGAAAGATGTGGAATGCTCACCCAACTTCAAGGCAGAATAGAAAATTAATCCCTTCAGAATAAAATTAAATCTTGTGAGCAAACCCCACCGCCCCCAACCAACACACCCCATATACACCCAGTTCTGAGAAAGACAGGATTGCAACCAGAAGTGTAAAATATTACAGTTGATTTAAGATTGTTTCTCTTTGGAAAAGATAACAAATGTCAATCGGACCAGCAATTTACATGGAATTCAAGGTCTGTACCTTGATGATCTGATAACTTGTTGGAATATACAGTATAAACAGATTACACAACCTGTGAAAAGCTTTTGATCTCAGTGTGAGAAGCACTGTGTCCCACTGCAATTGTTTTAATGATTCAGCTTCCCAAACAGCATGTTTTGCATTTCTGAAGTAAACAACCACTTAAATAATCCTTGATTTGTTTTTCCCAAAGGTATGTCACATCTCAGCCCACAGCCACTCAATAAAAGAACAGAGATGCATTTTCTGGACTTAATTCAATAAATAAACTTAAAGTAGTTTGTTTTCTTTGCTTTTCATGTTAACTTATCAGGCTAATAAATTAATGGACCTGCTTGGAAATCATATGGCACTTTCAGGCATGCAACTTCAGAGATAGACAGAACAAGCATCTGCATTCCAATAATTAGCACTGAATTGGTACATCCTTACAGTCATACTAAGATTGTGTGCCTAACATTAGTTTTCTATTTTAATGGTAACTTTTGTTCATGAAATGAAGTAGACCTTTATATTTTAAACAAAGAAGTATTGAGAACACGGATAATGAACTGTGTGGTGCAGACCAATATGACAACTGGAAAATAAGTTTGGAAAAAGAGGGACAAATCTTCAGTTGGTTGATTCAAATTGGTGTACTTAGAGTTGTTATCTCTGATGTAGCTATCAAGCAAGTATGAATGTTTTAAGCTTTAACAAAAAGCAAATAATTTGGGGCTAAGAGACACATATATATAAGCCTAAACCTGGCTGCTCTCAACCTCCTATACCCCCACTCCCTGCCTGAAGTTCAATTTGCATTAAGTGTGCTCATTTCTCACATACATAAATTTGTATTCAATATTTTCAAAGATTTGAGATGTACAAGAAAGAAAGAAAAAGGAAAAAAACCCACATTTTCTCACGGGATTCAGAAAATCTTTGGTCTGTGGTCTTTGATATGTATCTACAATACAGACTCCAGTAGTGTGAGAGGTTTGATTTTTTTCCTTACAAATGTAATAGTGACAAGTCCTTGTCAGGGTTAAGTGTTTTAAAGTGTAGGAGAAAACTAAGGACCAGGGAAAACAAAGGATTTAATTTTGTTTTTTTGAGGCTTGATAGTGATTATTAACAAAAAGTCCCCAAGAGGATATTGAAAATTAATAAGTGAGAACTGAATTTTATATTAATAGCAGTTCCACTTGTCACAGGAAATAATTCTCAGAATCTAAAGAGATATTTTTCTCTATGCTTACTGCAGCTTCCTATGAAGCGGTTTATTTTCACCCACCACCAGGATGCTTCAATTTTAAAGCATAAGTATGTCATACTCCATGAACACTATATGTTGTTTTGGATTATAAGGAAGATGAAAATTTTGCCATTGTTTGTCAAAGAATTTTAGGGGACAATAGTTGTCATTGTCCACAGAGATTGCCAATTGCTCTAGCATGAAATGACAATTAATGATGTTTCCTGGATTACATAAAGGATGTCAAACATATGGACCATTGCTTCAGCCAAAGATACAAGCAGCGTGCTGGAAGTATCACATAATACACTGAAATTTTCTGATACATCAGAATGTTTTTGCTAGTAAGAAAAAAATTACCAAATTGCAAACACATAGCTAGTTTTGCTTTAGGGCACTCAATCCTGAACTGTAGAACTGTTGTGAATGTTCATGGTTTTAATGATGAAGTTGAGTAGTACTTTATAATCTTTCCCTCTGTTCATCTATGAAGCCATTTCTTAGATAACTAGGTTTTTCCAATAGCGTATTTTAGGCTACTACAGTTACTTAGATGTATCCACAAAAGGCAAGTTTACAAGCACAGTCTTAATCATCTAATGGGGTTCCATCTTTGTGTGGGACAATGAACATTAAAAGAGCATTTTAAAAGTACATTCTTTGCCTAAAGAAGACAAGCTTATTAGTATACATGTTAAATTAATGTAATTCTGCACTTTAAAAGACATAAGAAAAATTCAATTTAATGTTTTCCAATGTAAAATCATGCCCTAATATATGCATATGTAGTTTACAGCCTACAGATGCATGATTTGCAAATGGAATGTTCTCAGATAATTGAAACACCTAAGAGTCCCAGTTTTATTGACTCTATAAGCACTGGTTGGAATAGTATCAGCAACAACACTGCTACTAACACTGTCACTTGTTTGCAACAGATCACAGAAGGATTCTGACTGTGACTCTGCAAAGGGTGCTCTGCCTTACAGGAAAGCACCCACCTCTGCTTCTGGATGAAATTGCATGGCACAGTGTATTGGAAGGAGGAAAATGTGCCTTGTATCCTCCATCCTCACAGTCACATAGCCAGGCAGCAGATTCGGAAGTTTGTTGATGAATTGCTAGAGGCAAGAAAAGATTTCTCCACTCTTTTTCTATTGGTCACGCGAACAAGGCAGGCAGCAATATACCATCTAAATTAATCACTGCTGTACAACCTAAAGAAAATCTGAAATAATGGATTTAATAGTAGACCAGATTCAGTTATCAACAGCAACTAAGTCTGAAGCACATCCATGATATCACAGATCAACTGTGGCAAGTCTCTAGTCTGAAAATCTAGTATCATCAGTTCTGTCAGTGCTAATTAAACTCCTTTGAGACACAAGAGTGAAAATGAAATGTAAAGGTGCTAATTTTCTCACTACCTTGATTGAATGATTTCCCCTGTCTAAGAGATTTATGTTATGAAGGCGCAGCTGTTCATTTCATTCACAATCTGCTAGTCTTAGTTGACATACAGCCAAACTCAAAAAGAATTTTAGTGAATCTAGGTAAACTTATTTAATAAGGGTCTGTGCCAATTCATAATTTGAAGTATTACCAACATGCCAGTGTTACCTCAATTTTCATACATACTCTTAGCCTTTCAGCCATTTATAGACTTATCATATGACTTTATTTAAGTGAAAACTAATCACCTCATCTCACTTTAAAGTCAGAGGTTAGAAAGAGGTACCTCCAGAGAGGGATTTGTATCTTGTGGCTAAGGATGATGTGAACTGTTCCATAGGTTAACCTTTCTCTCCATTCTCTGCAGAAGAAGATTAGACAAAAAACTTTCAGACATCTAAAATTTGGTGCAATGAACCTTCACTCTTGTGCACCACTCTTGAATTGAATTGAGCAGACGGGAATGTAATCTCAGTATAATCACTTTCTCATTGATTTCCTTGGGCTCACTGCAGTTATATAGCAAAATAGGCTCAGGTGAGGCATCACAGGTGTATTGCACCTATCCTGTGCTGAGGTACTAAAAGAAATATGTGTATCAAAACCCAGCAAAAAATAGCTACTATGAAGACAAAGCCAAGAAAGCAAGAAAACAAGCAAAGAAGGAAGTGTGATAACGGAGCAATGCAAACCACACATTTCTCTAGGCTAAAAACACTTTTTTTCAGTTACTGAACATTTTTTTGGTTATTTAGCAGTTCCATTTCTCCTAAAATAACAAGAATTCTTTCTGTTCAATATGCAGTGCAATCAAGTCACAGTTTATAGGAAGAAGTATTACCTGGCTTCTTTTCCTTACCCTGACAGATTCAGAAGAGCTTTAATACTGACAGATTCAGCTGTCTGAGGATAACGGGAGGAATCATCAACTGTCCTAGAGGCAGAAACAATTGGCACCTTTACATTCTGCAGTGGTTTGAAAGGTATTTCTATAAGCAGGGAGATTTTCTCTATAAATTAAGAATATTATTGCAATCTTAACAAAAAGTTGCCTCTTCTGAACTGTGCTCTGTATATTGTATTTTCTTGAAAATCACTATTACTTTTGTTTCTACAAAGCCTGTGTACAACAAACCTGTTACAATTCAATAATAATACAAGATTTTCAATGATCCAAAAAGACAACTGGATTTGTAATGGTACCCCTAGATTATTAACTGTCCAAAAGCCCTAGGTAAGATTGAGCTGATGGAAATGTCTGCACACAAAATAAAATACAGGGTGCCCCTGTAATGCTGATATGCAGTACATACATTTGCACTATTCCAGGGTTTGGTAAGAGGAAAAGATATGTCTCCATTAACTCAGGTCACACTGTGTACCCACATTAGCATACTGTCTGTGCAATCAAAGAAAACAAGAGTTGGGGTTTTGGTTTTATTTTTTTTTTCCTTTTGTACTAGGATGCATTTATTTGCAAGGAGAGCAGTGCCTGCACAAATGTATAGCCTTTTTAAATTTAGAAAGTTTCATTTAATTCAGTAGAAACTAAGCCCATGCATTTTGTTATTTGTTGAACTTTGGGCACTGGAGCTAGCAAAACTATGAAAATTTGTTTTATCCCCATCAATTGCACAAATCTAGTTCTCTTAACTATATTTATTATTGTAATCTCTGATATTTTGTCTAATTTAGTCCCTAATCTAAAGATACATAGTTAAATATCCTTTGTTCATGAAACATCATGGCATTTTAGATGAAAACTGGTGCTCACTGAAGATGGTAGAATTTAACAATAAAGGACTGCATAGAAGCCATCTTGCAGGGGTTTAAAATTAAAGTCTATTGTGTTAAAAGAAGAAGAAAATGGCTATCTCTGAAGTCTACGCAGTGTGAGACTTTTTGCATGTTTATGTTCCTAATACTTACGGTGAACTTTGCAGTCAGCCTTGTAACTGTTTCCTACCTGTTTAGGGAGTCATCATAAGATCCATCAATATTAACTCAATAAAGTTAATAACAGCGAAAATAGGAAACTTCTCATTATGAGCTGATGAAAAAATGAGTCTGTACACATGGAAATTTCTTATATTCACATTTAATAATAAGCATAATGAATCTCAACTCAATAATAAAGCCTGTTTTAGAAAAAAAAGAAGATAGCATGCATACTAATTAAATACACAGCTCGTCTCTGGAAACCTTATGTATTAAGATAGTCTTTTTACCTAACCAAAAAATTAAAAATCAAATTTGAGCTTAGGCAGCTAAGAGGACTACCAATAGAAATTTGTCTCAACTTCAACACTCATATTCAATGCATGGTCATTCTTTTCACTCTTTACAAGGCAGATCTGTGGTGGCTGGCTGAACCATGACAGGTAATTTTTTAAGTGCCAGAGTCAGGAGAGATTTACTTCACCACCTGTGGCTAGGTAAAGGACTATCGATAGGACTTTTGACAACTCAAACAAGAAGGCAAAATAGGACTGGGAAGGAAAACAGAAATATAAAAAATTGTACTGTTTATTTAGGCTATGTTCCCTATCACCAATGGTGTTTCACAGAACAAGGGTGTCCTGTGAAATAGTGGGTAGTGGATTCCTTATCATTTAGTGGCAAAAGAGGGTCTTCACAACCACTGATCTGAAAATGCTCAGTAGATTCCTACATAGATTCTGCATTGCTAATGCTCAGAATTACAGAGCTGTTTCTGACATCTCAAATTTCAAAAACAAAATACACAAACTTTGAATTAATGGGATCCCAGATGTGGAAAAAAAAAAAAGAGAAGTTACATGAAGAAATCTTGTACCAAATTTCACTGATGCCACTGGGGGTCTGTGTGGGTTTAAGGTACTGCATACCCCATCTTGTCTTGAAAACAGAGTTTTAATAGATTCCCTTTAACAACATCCTGAAACCCAGAGTTTTCTTATGAGCAACATGATCTTTAGACAGAAATCCACTCTTCTCTGTTTTTCCACAGTTATTAAAATGACAAAATATTTTATTGAAATGGGATTTGCACTGAGCCGAGTCATAAAACCAACTAGAGACAAATGGACCTCTAAGACTTTTTATCTGAATATCTGTTTTCTGCTGACTATAGCAAAACTAACATTAATTTTCATTTAAGCCCACAAAGGGTAAATAAAATTTTAAAAAATCCATATATTTTACTTACATCTGCAGATCATATTATTTAGATTTTTCCCCTGTGTACAGAGTCTTGCAAAATCTTTACAAATTGTATATGAAGAAGAGAACTTATCTGCTGTAACAAAGCTGATAAGCCTCAAACAGTATGTCTATATGTTGAAAGATTTTGCAATAATCCTTTACCTTCTATATATAAAATATTCTAAATACAAAGCTAATGTAGTTTTTTGGCTTAGCATTATATGGAAAATTCTTTCATGTTTTTTGGTCAATGAGGAGAAAAAGTATGCAAGTTAGGAAATGTGATACTTTTTATGAGATTCAAAAGAGGTGAAATATCAGTATTTTGAGTAAACAAAATACTGTTTCCTTTTCTTCTTGTAGTCCATGTTTTTTATTCTTAGAGTCTGTCGTTACTAACTCTCTGTGTACTGCTCTCCAGCAGGCATTTGGCTCGATGTGACAGTGCTTTAAAATAAAGTTGCTGGAGGAACCTCAATCCATCCCACTCCTACCAGGTTGCTGCCAGAAGCAGGAATAGATGCCCAGAGCCTGGAGAGGGATCACAGGTCATCAGCAGGAGAGCACTTTAGGAGCAGGACAGAGGAATGCCAGGCACACCGCCCAGTAACTTCGCTTCACTGGGGATCCAGTGTTAATGTCTGCATGCAAGCGCACAGCGGCATGGGGAATAAACAAGAGGAAGCCTGTGATTTTACTGGCCACTGGAGGAGAGGAAGAAGATCCAAGGGCTGAAACACTTCTCCTATGAAGACAGGCTGAGAGGCGTGGGCTAGTTCAGTCTGGAGAAGAGAAGGCTCCAGGGAGACCTTGAGGCCTTGCAGTACTGAAAGGGGGCTGGAAGAAGACAAAAGCGGGACTTCTTACAGGGGCATGTAGGGGTAGGACAAGTGGGAATGGCTTTAATCCGAAAGAGATTTAAATTTAATACTAGGAAGAAATTATTTACTGCCAGGTTGGTGAGGCAGCGGAACAGGTTGCCCAGAAATGTGGATGTCCCATCCCTTGAAGTGTTCAAGGTCACACAGGATAGGGCCCTGAGCAACCTGGTCTAGCAGAAGGTGTGATTCATGATACATCCAATGATTCTATAAAATATCTAAACTTGGTATCTCATTTATTTTTCTTCCAGTGAACCACAGAGTACAAATTATTGTAAAGAGGACAGATTAATTAAATGCTGAAGTTTATATTCCCCACTTCTTGGTGCCATATATAGTTTTATACACCAGAATATGGCAAGTATAAAGAGGATTATTTCCTTTTTTTTTCTTGGTAATACAATCTTTGTGACCCTCATCAAGGGATCACTCCTGGCCAAACCAACTGGTTCACATCAACTGAATGTATATTCTTTCCCTAAAATTCAAAGCCTGAAGCACACCATTTTGTCTCCCGCAAATAATTTTCCTTATCAAGGAATTGTCCCATTTGGTTCTAGATTAGGGCACAGGAACAAATCAATGTACATGTGATGTGGATAAGATTTAGTCCTGGAGCTAAGCAGAGAGTGAACCAGCTAAAGAGATATATCCACAGCAAGCCTACCCCTCCTTCCCCTCATTTTGCAGCCTTGTAAATGTGCAATGGACATCATGATGCAAATCACTGAGCTAAAACAGTGAATAAATAAGCTGCCTTGCCTTTGTTGAAGCATCCCTTGAAATATACCAGGTTCTGCTCACTGTTGCTGGAGATGTTATTGTGAAGAATAAAAGCTATAAATGACAGTATGCTAACTCAGGATATTTAGAAACTAGCCAGTTTCTAAAAAATACAAAGCAGCTTAGAAGGAACAAGGCAAGGCATATTAGGTATCTCTGAAAAATGAGGGGACAAGACACAACAGAATACTGAAATACTCAGTCACAAACTCTGCAGCAGGTTTGACAGCAGACTTATGTGCTAATGGTGTAGTGCATTTAAGAGTTAATAGTTACCATTAAAAGAAAATTAAGACAGAGAAGACAATATGACTCTGTACATAAGTCCCAAGGCACAAGAATATAAGTATAAAAAGAGAGAATACAATTGCTGTCAGCACAATGATAGTGAATATGTAAGATGGAGAAAGAATGTTATTTGAAGAACTTACTTTATTCATTTGAAGCTATGCACAAATACTCTTTTTGTAAAAAACCAAGAATACCTGTCATGACTGTTTTTCTTCTATATTTGTTCCTGTTGAAAAATTTGATATAGCAAGGAAGTTAGTTTGGTTTCATTGCAAATCACAGGAGCTGTTCTTTTACCTGAATTGGTGAAGTAATATTGGTATTTTTACATCAAAATGATTGTTTTAAAAGACCCCAAAATATTGTCAAAAATAAAATAAAATTATTGTTTTACTTTTGGCATTTCTTAAGCTTCTATTTACTTCTTGAAAATTAGGTTGACTTTTAGATGAACAGTGGTTTTTTGGTTTTTTTTTTATATATGCCTGTAGTAGTTTCTAAGGAACAATATGGAGAAGAGGTAACACGAGGTTTGGATGAAAGGAGAAGTATTAGACTGAAGGGAATTGCCTTACAACTGAAGCTCTGTGGAGCAGTTAATACTGAAGCTGATGAGGGAGATTTGATTGATGTATTATGGTTTGATTTCAAGAATGCAGTAGGAAAAGTCTGATTCAAGGGCTCTTACAGAAGCAAAACAACCACCAGAAGAAAGTATAGGTCTTTAAAGAGGTAAATAATTGATTAAAAGATAAGAAACAAAGAACACTATGTCCTTGTTGTGGAGGCAGGACATCACTGGATGCATACAGAGATCTGTGTTTTAATCTTTGGGCTATTCAGCTGAAAAAGAGGGTGAAAACCAAGATGACAACAACTGCAAACAAAGTTTGCTGATGATGCCAAGTTTCTCACAATTGTAAATATGGTGTGTGAGTTCTCTGAAGAAATGGCAAGGACTCTTGTTAAAGTGAGTGACTGGCAAAAAAATAACAGATGAAATTAAGTATACTTGAAATGTAGGTAAATGCAAAGTGACACTTTGTGGCTTTGCACGTACAATTTTGGGATATAAGCTGTCATCACTGATCCTGAGTGAGACCTCAGGGACCTAGGGATCATTCCTGTAAACAATTTTGTTAAATACCATCATATATGACCTTAGTACAAAAAAAAGGGGAATCTGGAGATTACACCACAAAAACACAGTGATGGACAGGGAAACAGCAATATGATGTATGAAGAGTTGGTGACCTTGAGGACTAAAGTAATCCAAAATCTGTCAGGAGCCCATTGTCAAAATGGTAAAAACCAATCAGGGATAAATTTATCTTGGAAAATAAAATACCTAGCTGTCAGGGGATTAAATCCTGGGGTAGCCCTAATGGGAGCAAAAAAAATCCAGCAAGTTTTGCTGTGAAGCTTGATCAGCAAATAAACAAGATCTATTCCAGAATTATATCCTCGTGAATTAACTACCCAAAGGAATGCAGGAAGCATTAATTTCCAGAGTTATCTTTCAATTGTCTTGTAAAAGTGCAAACAGCAATCCAGTATGACAGAAGACAGGAAACTTTCCCAGGTATCTGAGGATGTGAGGGGGATAGATAGACAGAGATAAGCAGGGATACAAGCCAGGCATAAAAAGACCAGGCCAGTAATACTGATGCCTTGAAATGCCTCACAGAAGCAGGGTCCCAAGACCTGTGCAAAGGGATATACTAGTGCCCATGGTTGCATTAAGGGGAGGTTGTAGATATTTACATTTCCCACTGCAGCAGTACTTTCCAGGTTGCTCTGTACAAGCTGTGGTGGGCATAGGACAACAGATCTCCTCTGCTCACACTTCTGACAGTCAGTGCCATCCCCTAATTTACGCTGTCATGTGAGAGTATTGCCATGCTTTAGTGCAGTTTGAGTCTTCTCAGAGTTTCTTAGCCCTGAGACAACACAAAGGTGATGGAGCTACATGACTTCTGCAGAACAGCTGCTTGGTGTATGGCCAGCGCAGTGTTCAGATGGCCTGTGTCTGTCTGTGCACACCTGTGTACACAGGCACACTAACTCACCTTGCCTCACCAAGAAGAGGGCACTGCCTCCAGTTTACACTGGGAGAACAGAAATTATGCATAAAAAAGGTTGCATAGCACTTATGACCTAAACAGAATTTAAAAATTGATTCTCAGAGTCCTATATTGATCTCCCAGACGTGGGTCTTTTTTCTTTCTCAGTGAGAGACATCCCCTCTACATTTCTGAATTCAGAGAAATTTTTCATTTTTCTGTGGAAGTATTTTTTCTGTACTACTGTGCTTTTGTGGTGTCAATTACAACAACCACACAGTGTTTTTCCAGTGTAACAGGAGAGGTTTGGAAAGGGAACACTTTGAGCAAGTAACTAAGATGAGACACGATAATTTGGTATCAGCTTTCTATCTGTCAGGTACAATCTTAAAGGAAAGAAAGATAGATGAGGAAATCAAGGAACTTTTTAGGGAAACTAAATTATTGTCCTGATACCATTGCAAAGTATGACTGCAAAGGCTGTACACTGAAATCACTCAGTGATTGTGAGTGTCATCATGCAGCACTTACAGGATGGCCAGGATATCAGACACAGGCAGCATGGGTTTAGGAGGGGTAGGTCATGTTCCTAACTTCCTGCAGAAAAAGGGTTCCTAGGTTCCCTTTTATGACCTGGTGACCTGCCAGGTGGATGAGGGAAAGGCTGTGGATGATATTTGATATTTGGACTTCAGCAAGGCGTTTGGCACTGTCTGCCACAGCACACTCCTGGAAAAGCTGCAGACCTTGGCTTGGACAGGAGCTCTCTTTGCTGGGTTAGGAACTGTCTGGATGGCTGGGACCAGAGAGTGGTGGTGAGCTGTGCTGCATCCAGCTGGGGGCCTGTCACCAGTGGTGTCCCTCAGGGGTCTGTGCTGGGGCCAGTTCTGATCAATATTTTTATTGACAACATGGATAAGGGTACTGAGTCCTTCATTACTAAATTTGCAGATGACACTAAGCTGGGAGTGTGTGTCTATCTGTTGGAAGGGAGGAGGGCTCTGCAGTGAGCAGGAGTAGTGTGGCCAGCAGGAGCAGGGAGGTCATTCTCCCCCTGTACTCGGCACTGGTGAGGCCACACCTGAGTTCTGTGTCCAGTTCTGGCACCTCAGTTTAGGAAGGACCTTGAGACACTTGAGTGTGTCCAGAGGAGGCAACAAGGCTGGTGAAGGGCTTGGAACACAAACCCTGTGAGGAGCAGCTGAGGGAGATGGGGTTGTTTGGCCTGGAGAAAAGGAGACTCAGGGGTGACCTTTTCACTCTCTACAGCTCCCTGAAAGGTGGCTGTAGACAGATGGGGGTTGGTCTCTTTCTCCAGGCAACAGGAGAGGAGAGGGACAGAGTCTTAAGCTGTGCCAAGGGAAATATAGGTTGGATATTAGGAAAAAGTTTTTTTATGGAAAGAATGGTAAAATACTGGAATGGTCTGACCAGGAATGTGGTGGAGTCCCCATCCCTGGATGCGTTTTAAAAAAGACTGGATGTAGCATCTGGTGCCATGGTTTAGTTGAGGTGTTGGGCATGGGTTGGACTCAATGATCTTGAAAGTCTCTTTCAACCTCATAATTCTGTGATTCTGTGATTCTGTGATTCTGTGAAATGTTTTTCATGTTTTCTTTAATTTCAAAATGAGGATGATAAATGGTGTTGGTATTATCTTCTCTTGATGGAACTCATACAATATGTATGTTTGAAAAAAAATCTATTTTTTAAAATAAACACATTAAGGAAACTAAAAGTAGTTAAATGGTGTTTGCATTTCAGTGTAGACATGCACAAAGTTCCTAAACATTTTGTTCATGGTAGTTAAAACCATTAATAGCCCAGCATTTTAACTTTTCTTGTTTTCGGTTGATCTTTTATGAAAGAGTGAATTTAACCCAATTTCACTAACGAATAAATGGCCAAATTGGGATGGAAGAGGAGGAAAGAAGGAAACTAACAGATAATTGATAATTAACAATTGATCTTTCACAAATTTAAAAAAAAAAAAAAAGCCTAAAGAATTACACCAGAATTTTAGTATATTAGTAGAATATACTGACAGGTTAATTTGACCCAGCTCTAGAAATGTATCAGCTTAAAGGTTTAGTGGTGATTCATGGGAACTAAAAAATCAAGTCACTTTCCTTAAAATTTCTAAATAGACATACCACCAGTTATTCACCTTTCCTGTTTCACAGTCGATTCTTCATATATTACATAAAAAATCAAATACCATTTTTCACCTGTTTGGCTGATGCTCATGAGATGCTTTTTGTACAGGCACCACGAGTTCACAGTCAGAGCCTGAGCTGGAACCCATTTTGGTCAATAGAGGGCTCTCACTTACTCGAATAGGCTATGGAATCATCATCCAAATTATAAATTTATTTTTGACAGTTTTTTCTAGTAGTGCTTATTTTCAAAAATGTATCAAAAGTACTTTTTAGATTTTTGAGCTCTCAAACAAGATGTTTTTATGCCTTAAAATATAGTTAAATATATCTTAACCAGATCTAACTTACCCAAACAGGTTTATTATTCTGTCTTTTCTCCACGAAAACTGTCAGAACACACTAGGTTTTAATCTTTTTTTCTTTTAATTTTTTTTTTCTCTTGAAGTGAAAAATATACAATTTTTAAACCAAAATTTCTGCTTTTTCCTTTTTCTGAATTTAGAGAACAGAGAAGCTAGCTGGAAAGCTTGCAGAGAGAAAATAGGCAAGACTTTTACTTTTCAAACTGCTTGTTACCCTGAGCATCTCCAGGTTCTGCAGAAAGGCAGTTTGACAGTTCTTAGCAGCTCCTGGGGACAGACTTCCTCCCCAGTGGCACACTTCCAAACCTTCTGTGGCTCTAAAACTGCATGCTGATGGATCCCTTATGGTATAGAAAAGCTAATGTTGTCTTTCACAGACAGAAGAAGGAACTAAGAGGAGAAGAAGCGTGACTGACCTGGACAGCTAAAAGAGGAATCCTTTAAAAAAAAAAGTGTGGTAGAATGATAAAAAACAGCCAGCAGAGGAGAGATGAATGAGGAACAAAGAGAAGAATTTCCCTGTTCTAGTACAGTTGATGAGTTCTGGGTGTGGGAACCATTCTTATGAATGTACTTGTCTGAGATCCTTGGCCCTTGAGAAAATATCAGAGACACCTTCTCTTCAGACCGTGAGAGGGGAGAAAGTGAATCTTTCCCAAAGCCCAGAACTGAAAAAGAGCTTTTGTAGCAGAAAACATAGTGATTGTGTGCATATTTATTTCTGATAGCTGAAGAATTTCTTCCTTTGCTGTTTGCTGATCAAGCACACTGAAAGTTTCTAACAATTGTCCATGTCTGTCCTGTATGTGATTGAATCTTCCCTTCTTTTATTTTGGGAACTCATGAACACTTGCTTGTGCCAGGTATTGTGAATGTCCTTCAAGCCATCCTCCCTGTAACAGAAACATCCATTGCCTTTTTCAAACCAAAAGTTTTCTGTCTTCCTATTTCTTCCTTTGTGATATACCCTGTATAGTTCTTTTCTTCTACCTTTTTCTTATTTTCTGACTTTTATATGTTATGTGTCTTTTACTTCATTCCTGCTCCCATTTCTTACTCCCACCTGCCCTGGGCTCTACCCTTTTCTGTTTCCCCAATGTTTTATGTAGCTTCATAATCTTTTCCCTAGTTCTGCTGTTCCACCCATCTTATTCTCATTGTTATATTTTATTTTTTTCTGGGGAATATATCTTTCATGGTGTCAAGCTGATTTAGGATAATGGCAGAGATGTGATTGGAGGCTGTGTCATGCTGGAGGCTGTTTACGGATGCCTACAACTCATTCTATTTGTAGGCAATGACAGACAAACAGAGAAATGTCATCACGTGTAAACCTCAAAAAAGAAAGCAGAAGGTATTGCAAGGGAGGAATGAGGCTGTTACAGAGCAGGTGTCTTTAGTTGTGCTTCAAATTCCTCAGCAGAGTCTCAGCTTCTTCATCCTCTGAGCCCCACCAGCAGGAGCCTTCTCAATGCTCTTACATCTGTGATACAAAGGTTTCCACCCCCTAAAAGACTCCTTTTATGTTTTCTATTGCTCAGGCTATTTTCAATGTTTTGTACTTGTCATGTGTTTTGTATAGGGTATTAGTTACTATGGCAACCTTAACTGCAAATTGACCAAGAATATAAATGAGAAATATATACATTACACAGTAACAGTTCTGTATTCATTACCTTCTAAATATTTCATGGGCAGAAGAATTTTAAAAGATTTTTAAGTGATCAGGCAAAACCCCTTAATTTATTTACAAAAACAAACTAATTGCAATACAAATAATTTGAGACCTGCATTTGTAAGGAATGAATCAGACACAATTTGAAAAGGTAACTTATTACAAATTATTAGAATTAAATCTCTGTTAGTGACTCTTCCATAACAGTGACTCAGAGCAGTGCACATTTTATATCAAACAAGGTAAAACAAGACAGTTCAGTTCATATTTCAATTAACAGAAAAACTGGGTAAAAAATCTGGAAAAGAGATAGAAGGTTTTTTCAGTGTTCAGAGGAGTCCCAAATATTAACTTGGGGAAAAAAAGTATCCAAATGGTCTAAGGAATTTGATAAAGTACAAAATATCATTGTTCCTAAATTGGAGAACCTGTATTCTGAGCAAATTCTAAATTATACCACTGTAAATCAGAATGAGTCCATAGAGGTCAATGATCACAAGTTACAGTGAAGCTCCTGCTGCGAGAAAAATAGCAGCTCAGGTTAGGCATGCCTTGAAGGTGTACTGCAACCAGGTCTGGGGCAAATATCTCTTGTTATAAAATCATGACTTAGTCCTTCCAATGACAATTTTCAGGTGGTACATCTTGAGCTGCACATATAGTCTTGTGCACATGCCTACCTGCCGAGGTGCAATACACAGGGTGAGAGACGTGCTCAGAGGAGGCAGATCCTGCTAAGCCTCTCTGCAAGGTCACAGATACTAAAAGGGACACAAGTTAGTTGTACTTACATGGACATTTAAGCATCAACTCAGATTAAAGTTAATTGACAAATATGTAATCAGTTTGGAAAATTTGGGTTGGGATTTTTTTGGAAAATTTAAGCAAGAGTAAATAACAATAGCAGTCAGATTTGGTCATTTCAGGAGTTAAGGTGTTAAATGGCTGATAAAAAAAAAAATAATGACAATAGTTTGGGGGGGAGGGGGGTGTGGTTATTATTAATGAACTGACCAAGCGTGGAGCAATGGAACTTCAACCCTGACCTCTCTGTACTAGGGGCAGTTAAATCTAGTGGAATATTATATATAATAACTGACACAGGTAAGTTTTCTGAGATCTCAGTTAACAGAGGAGCTTGGCTTTCAGTGCTATTCCAACATAACCCAGATGTATTGGCTATTATAATCAATTATCCCCCCTTTAAAGGGGACACAGCTCCAGAGGGAACATGAATTTATAGCGGGGTGCTTTCCTTATTTTCATGCTTTTGGAGAAAACCTAGCTAAATTATTATTATGGAATATGTGGCTGTTTGAGTTGCCTGTGTTCTTCCAATGCAATTTCCATCTTTTAAATTTGTCTCAGATTCTTCTCAGTTCCATTCTTGCAAACACTTCAGTGCTATTACGCAAACATCATGAATGACACTCCAGTAAAAATAAGCAAGTGCTTCAGTGCTTTCAAGAATGGAGAACTGGTGAGCATCTCATTCAAGAGCAGTCAGAGCTAGACATAAAGGAGCTGATTCCTTGTGAGTATAAGAAATAAGTGTTTTGTATCATGCTAAATTTTAGGAGAATAGGAATTAAATGACAGCAGTACAGTGAGACATGCATTTACAAAGCTACTGCCAAGGGATTGGAATTCTTTTCCAGTCTGTGTATTTTGGGACAGGAATATGCAAGCCAGGTAAATTATCATTGTTCCTTAAAAATCAATTACTTGATTTTTCACTTTCTGCCACCTAAAATTCTTGTCCCTGCATTGATCAGAGAAGCAGATTGGGAAAAAAGAAGTCAAAATGATTTCTGATTTTTCTTAGAATTAGAGCATAATGGAGATGACATATTTTTGAGGTGTTTTCTTGCTGTATCCAAATGGAGAAGAATATGAAATAAATTCCCTTAAAAACAAGTGGTCACAACTCCATTGATTTAAACTGCATCCCCCTCAATTTATACCAGGACAGGCAACATGGCAATTTCATGAAGGTGCTTACTGCTTCTTATCTGCACACAGAGCTCATGGGAACAGCAATGACATCCACAGAAAATTTAGGTACATAATAGTAAGCATAATTTAGTCACACAACACTACCATCTTCAAATACTGATTTCTGACAGAGAAAAATGCTCAAGCCCAACCCCAAGTGCAGGTTTTATTAATTATATTTATAGACATGTAAAAACTAATAAACTGTCTCAGATCCTCAGGGTAGGTAAAACTCTGTCCTTGATGGCACATTGTTTCACAGATGTTTGAAGCAAGCAGTGTTGCAGTACACAAATCATCTCCTGTTCTCCAGATGAGATCTATGCCTTTTCCTATGCCAGGAAAAGTGTAGATCTCCACATTCATATTTCTTAGTAGAGGGATTGTAAGAAAAGGTCATTTATTCTATACTTTTAAATCAGGATGCTATTCCAAGCAGAAAAACTTTAAACTGATGTATCAGATATAGATGCAATTTTAGGGAGATTAATCTACCTGAATGAAGCAGTCTTAGTATGTAAACAGATGAAAGCTGGTGGACTTTGAAAACACAGTATTTGCATATCTTTACATATAAAGCAGACATGGAACTTAGACTTTACAATAACTTGTGGAAATCACAAAAAAACTATAAATACCGACAGGAATACAGCCAAGTATCCTTCAGTCCTATTTCCCATGACTCAGACCTGTCTTGCAGAGTCAAAGCCATTGAATAATGTCAAATTCTCCTCAAAAAAATCAGAATTAAAAAAATAAAAAAAGGTAATTGCTAATTTTGCTTAGGATAGGAAAAATTGATAAAGGTACAGAGCTGTAAGTCACATGTGACAGATAACAATACAGATCACCTTAATTTAATAATCAATAAAATCTCAGCTGAATACAGAAAGTATTTCTGTAGCTCAGAAGCAGTAACTCTGTTTTCTTTGTATGAGAGGAGCCTGAGGAAAAAAAGCAAACACATCTTACATTTTAAGAAATAATGATCAAATTAATTTCACAACATAATCATGGTGCTTGATTGTGAATTGCTTTTGTTTTTGGGGTTTGTGTTTGTTTGAAGTTAAACTATTCAGAAACCAATTTGTAGACATAGAGTTAGATACATGGGTTTGGCAGTTTTAGGTTTACATTTGGACTTGACAATTTTTAAGATTCTTTCCAACCTCAGTGATTGCATGAAATATAAGAAAGATGAATCCATCTGAATATTTTTGTTATCAAAACATTGCTTTGTAGAGCTCTTTGTGATATCAGAGTACATATCTGTTTCCACTATGCAACTGATCAACATTAAAGAACTACAGTTCCTCTCATGGTTCAAATAAATGTATTCAGGCTTACACCTCTGTCTAGAACAGCTGGTGCTGTCCAGGGAATTATATAGTCAGAAATCATAGAACCACAGAATGGTTTTGGCTGGAAGAGACCTTAAAAGTCACCTACATCCAACCACCCTGGCATAGGCAGGGACACCTTCTGCTAGACCAGGTTGCTCAGTTATGTCTCTCCTGGCCTTGAACACTTTCAGGGATGGGGCATCTACAACTTCTGTGGGAAACTTGTTCCAGAGCCTCACTGCCTTCAAAGTAAAGAATTTCTTCCTGATATATAATCTAAACTCACACTCTTTCAGTTTGAAGCTTTCCCCTCTTGCTCTATCACTACATTTTCTTGTTAAAAGTTCCTCTCCAGCCTTCTTGTAGCTGGTCCAGCCTTTTGGTCACTGCTGTGGAAATAACTGCATTTTCCAAGTATATGAGAAATATTTAGAATAGATGTTATAGAGAGGGGGTTCTTGGCAGATTGATGAGAATCAAATTGAAGTAAACATTTTTGATAATTACTGTAAACATTGACATATTTGGGTAGATTTTTTAGATATTAATATTATTAATAGCAGTAAGAGAGAAAACTATTTAAGCTACATATATATTTTTTCACAATTATTTGGCAACATGAATTTCTATAAAATCTGAGAATTCTTGTAATTTTAAAGAATATAGGCCAGCATGAATATATATTAAGGCTCCCTAGAATTATGATTGGAAAACCCCATCACTCAGGTGCAGTGTATTGAAAGAATGTTAGTCCGTATCTGAAAAAATATGCCCACTAGAATATTCCACAGATGACAAGGTTATATAAAAATACATTCTGCTCCAAAGGTGACCAGATTGTTTGATAATGGATGGCACATAATGTGACCAAGATGGATCTGAGAAAACATACATTAAAAAGTAGTCTACAGAACTATGTATCAACAAAATCAAAGAAAACAAATCCATTTTGATCAGATTTGAATAGGGATCAAAATATTATCATACTTTTAAAATACAGGTAATCATCAAAATTGACTGTAACAGGTGATGCTGTCTCTAAATTGGATGTATGGAGCTGAGGCAAACCCCAGTGAGCAGTGCAGGAGGCCACATCTTTTTAGTCAGGTGTTCAGAACTGATACTGCGGCATCCTGCCCTGTGTGACTAATTGCACAAGCATTGCCTTGTCAGTGAGAAAGGCAGCTGTACCCTAAAGTCAGATCTCAGGTTTCACTATTGGTGGTTGTTCTGGTTATATGCCCTTGAGGTTTGGTCCAGCTGTGAAATCTGAATGTAACAGTTCACTTTATCTTTAGTGACAATGCATTCTGCTATAGCCACTGTTTGGTAATAGCAGTGGGGAAGTGGAAGCTGCCCTTTTGAGGCTGGGGTAAGAGCCCTGCAGCTTTTTTTGGTGAAGGACGAGAGGGATGATCAGAGCATGTGAGCTGTGTGGTGCTGCATCCAGACCTACGCTGTTGTGCCTCTGGAGGAGGCTGGCCTGTGGCACTATGCCAAGGAGGTTTCAACCTACCACAAACACCTATAAGAAAAGGACTGCACTTGGAATAAACAGAATTTTCCTTAAAAAGATGAGTCTTGTGATTAAAGGAGTGGAAACCCCTCCTACAGCCTGATTCTCACAGAGACCTATTCCAAGCAACTGCAAGATTATCAACATACCCTTTATATGTCTGAATATTTCTCACCATTAATGCAGGCTCCATGAGGGCTCTAAGGCACAGATAGAGCCCACAGTGAGAAAAGGTCCACTAATATTTCTATTTCTGTTTTATAAACTTTATTCTTCAAAGGAGTACCTTTTTAATAGTCAGAAAAAGCGAGACTGTTGTAGTTTTTTGTTGGTTTATCCATTACCATTTGTCCACTAAATGCTATGGGAGAAGATTTCAAAAGCAGAAATAGGCAGCTAGATGCTGAACATGCACTGGACACCAAAGGGAGTTTGGCCTCTAACTCCTTTGTGCCTTTGAGAATCTGCTCCAGAACCTTTGAGTAAAACAAATCAACACAGTGCTGACTCTGTATTACATATTCTCATTTTCACTGCAAACCTTAAGCAAATCATCTATTTCACAAAATTTTCTTATTTGCAACATTTTAAAGCCAGTAAAGATTATATTTTAAAGCCAATGGAATAAAAGACAATGACTGACAGACTCTTTGGAGTACATGCAAAATGAAAAGATACCAGGAATTGTTCTCCTTCTGTGCTAGGGATCATACCTTACCCCCCTCCTCCCAAGCTCTTTTTTTTTCTGCTGTGGAAAGCACAGCAGTCTAGCTGAGATGACAAAGTACATGCTCTCACTTTGGATAGATGACTAGGGATAGTCACTCATCCCCTTAACAAGAGGACCGAGGCCATCCACCTAATGTTAGCATATAACTCCTGCAAGGTACCTATACTGCAAACACAGAACATACTCACAGATCATGATCAGACACTATCTGAACTCTTGCTGTCTCTCAGCTAGGAGCCTAAAATTGCGCAAAATGGGTCTTAATCTCTACATGTCTCCACTGATATACAGGCAGCACAACCCCTGAATGTCAGGACCTGGAACAACATGAATGCCTCCTGCACATACTATGAACTAGGAATATATTAACATTTTTACCACTTGATTCTGAATGTTCTAAATGAAAATAATTTACTAATAAATTATTGCCAACCAAGGTCCCATGGGAAAAAATTATCAAAACATCACCTCATTAAGGTTTTTTGAAACTGAAAGACCTATTTCCAACAAACTCTAAATTGGCAATATTCCATTACCTTGTCAATGACTTTTTTAATAACTGCCTGTAATGAAGTGATCCATTTCAATCTTGTGGACCTAAGAATCCCTATGATACGGCAGGTCCCTCCCAGACACAAGTATTTCACACTGACTTTATGAAATTGCCATAGGAATCTGTGGGGTGTTTTTGAGGATCAAATTAATTTTGAGCTACTTCCCAAAATCTTCAAAGAACTCTTATGCTTCCTGTTTCAGAAGACTCATGCTCCCACAAGGAAGCATGGACCACATATAACAACACTCAGATTTTCTAACTCTTGACTTTTTCTAACAATAGTCACTACAAATCTTAAAAAAAATTCTAAATTGATCAATTACTTAGTCATATCCTTAAAAAAATATTTGAAGACATGAAATTATTGCATGCTTAGAACAGATGCTGGTGAACATCCTTGTTCTGATCTTTCACTCCCTTTGACAGCATATTATGGAGGGCTGAAAATAGAGAGACTTAAAGCAATGCCAGGTAAACATGATTTGTGTGTACTACAAAGAACTCATGATAACTAATTTATTCATAAATCTGTCCATGTGAAAAATGACAGTGATGCTATCTTGAATTCAATCAGAACTCATCTGATTTTTTCAGATTTGCAGTCTGGGAGTTAAGCTCCCTAGAAACAGAGACATAGAGACTTCATACAGGAAAAGGGAAAGTTGAATCTGAGAAGCAGATTATTTCTATGGTGAGTTCTGTTCTTAGTGTGTAAAAGTCCCACAGACAGACTAGGTTACTGATGTTCTCAAGAAGAAAAACCTGTCTTTTTTAGACAGAGGAACTCTAATTTAGAAGTTAGGAGAGAAATGGCAATGGCAATGTAGAAAGTAGATGAACTGTAAAGGACTAAGTAGGGAGGATAGATCATCACTGCTAGGAACTTGCTGTTTTAGAACAGCTGGCTAAAATGCTGTGTAAGAAGGGAATGAGATGACAAAGAACAAAAAATTAATTCAGTAAAAAAGGCTAGACCTCTCATAGTTTCATGCATGAAGGGTAGAACATGGTTCTGCCTTCTTTCCAAATGGAAGAAAATCATGACTGGTTAAAGCAAGCAAGAAGATACTTAATCTCATTATTTATGAATACCATTATGCCTCTCTTCAGAAAGGCATTTTGCCAGCTTTACTTAAGCAGCAGTTAGGCTCTTTCTCAAAACCCCATCTTTGGATGGTATTAACAAAGCCAATCACTGTCCAGTGTCAGGCCATCCAATATTTGGGAAGATAATTGAGGTTATGCTGATGGGTCAATGATAGCAATGTTTGCATTTCAAAGATGTAGATGGTCCCCATCTAGCTTGTTCAATATATGAGTAGAGAAATGTGAGTGCATGATCACTTCCTAATGACTCTGTTGCTGAGTCTCTTTTCCTATGAAGGCAGATGTTATTGATAATGGGCTACAGCAGGAAGAGCACCTCAAATTCTTCCTTTACAGGTACAAAATTCCACCAGGTTATTCTTGTCCCATACTCACACACAGCTACTGGGAGTAATGCTGAATTGTAACTTAAACTTCAATGTAATCGATACTTTGATTTTATAACTCCTTCCCACTTAGCCAAAGCCAAAGATTTATTATTTGTATAGGACATGATCCTGTCATCACTGAAGTCAGTGGAAAGACTGCCATTTAGCTCAGGTTAGCAAAGCTTTGATGGATAATTGCAGTAAGCATTCACATGTACTCAGTTTGCAATAACTGTAAGGCTGTTTGCCTTTGAAAAAAAGGGTAATCAACCTCTTCCTCCCCACCACACACCCTGAAGTTAATATACACCAACAGAGAAGAAATCATTTCAGTGTATCTGTATATGCACATCCCAGCCACAGCATGAGTTTGAAGTAGGACTTAGAAGCATATTAACACATAAAAGAAAAAACATTTAAGGAAACATTTAAGTAATTTTAAATCTGACATTGTCATGATGGTTTAAACCACACCATCAAATTCTTTTTCAGTTAATACATGGAGATAACCAGCTGTGAAATCTGGCAAGCACCTGAACAGAGTGTCTCCCTCTGCAGGCCTGTACAGACCACTCGCTGTGGTTTACATCAGAAGATCCCTCAGGTGTGGATAGGTACAAATTAAGTGATTGAGGTACACAGGTGAAATTCATCTATTCTGAAAAAATATTTTGAGGTGTGGCAGAAGCTATTTCTACAACATCTATTTGGAAAATAAATATGAATGTGGACAAGATTATTTGTCCACAGATGTTCTGTTGGGACTGTCACAGTTATTACTTTCCAGCTTAGCATATTCAATGAGGCCACCATCAGAACTCAATAAACTGCAGCAACATCTTCCTGATAAAAAAAATTCACAGAAATCCTCTCTGACCCTTTTCTTATGAGAGGGTGAAGTGTACCCAAAAGCTCTGTTAGTATAAGCCACACAAACTCATTTCTTGGAACACCTGCCAAAGTGAATACATCTCTAGAGATTAAGTCACTTCAGTCAAGGACTCTTTGACTCTAAGTGTAATTTGTTGATAGTGATTATTTTTAAAGCACTGATGACTGCGCACCTGGTTATATGTGCATTCTACCCATTTTCCTCTCCTGCCTGTTAACACTTCTTGTGAAGACCCTGCTATTAAAAGGTAAGCCAAACATTCAATATCAAGATAGAAGGACTGACTCCATCTCTGAAATCTCTTTCATCTGGAAACCTGGCAGAATTTAAGTCCAAACAAGAAGTCTCAAGGTATGATGAAAGAAAGAGCTGTAAGACACTTGATTAACTGTTCTTGCTGACATGTTGGATTTTTTACCTCAATATATTTTGTTCTCTATTTATGAAACTTCCACTCCCACAATAGTGGTCTAAACCTCAGTTAGGAGGAATAAAGACCTCAAGTACCCTAGACAGAAGAGGTTCTTATGGCAATTTTTAAACATCTACTTATGATTACCCTTGCTTTAGCATTACACCTCTTTATTTCCTCTTTTAACCATTAACTCTTCATTTTTTTTTTCTTCTGATCATGGATTCAAAAGTTTCTTCTGTGTTTACCTCATTTTTCTTCTTTAGCTGCTTCAATGCCTCCATTCCACCCAGCCATCCAACTTCTTTCATGATCAGTTTCATAATTTCTCACCATTTTTATCATGACCTGTACTCTTCTTGTCCTCTTTTCTCTCTTGTGACAACTTACCCCTCTATTTATGGATTAGTCTTTGCCATGTTAGAAACAGTATGATTTTACCTACATTTCCTTCTATTTCACTTCTATTTTAAATTTCCTTTCTATTTCACTTTTCCAGCTATTAGCCCATTCTTTATGAAAGGAGAATGAGAACACAAGAAGAATATTATTAGAAGAAGTGTTATTGTAACACTCTTAGGAATTCCTTTGAAACAATTTTTCTCTGATTTAGTCTTGTCCATCTTCAGGGCCCATGAAACTATTAATTCCTCAATCTCCCAACAACTAAAATTTAGGAGGACACCTTTTTCATCCACTTGGACCTAACACAGTACTCTTCTTAAAATAGTGTATGTCCATATCTTCATCAATTCCCTCTTTACCTGATTGCTAAGGTAGTGTATTTGAGAATATCTCATCCACTCTCCAAACTACTGTGTGGGTTTTCTGTCCTTGTTTTCCTTCTATCTCCTCTCTACACCTTGTTTCTCATCAGCAAATACAAATTCAACTACCATCTGTTTGCTAATGACTCAGACATATACTAGTCTACTCCAGACTAATCTCCTTATGTCCAAACTGAAGTCTCAGCCTGCCTCTCTGACATATCCTCATGTATTTGGAGCCATCATCTCCAATGCATCATGAATCAAACAGACAACCTATCCTTTTCTATACACTAAACCTTTCTTTCTCAGCCAGTTAGCTCAAAATATGAGCCAAGGATATCACTTAAGTCTTTTTCCTAACACATAAGATCTTTAGTTTCTAGCAACTGGGTTGCAAGACTAAATGAGATCTAAGGCTTAGCACAAGGAAACCACACCAAGAGAGCTAGGTTGAAGCATGACTTTTCCAAATGTGTAAACAAATAGTAGAGAATAGTCATGGTAGCTCAAGTTAGCAGCAGTTCACTAGATGATAAACCAAGCACTTTCTTAATAAATCAGTGTGTGCTCATAATTAAGATGCTGCATAGCTGTATATTGTTCAGCACCGTGGTTGCTCAGGTAAGTCAGCTCAAGGCAAGCAACTAGACTCTTGGGTATGGAGTCCTCCTGACAGGTACGACCAAAGTCTCCTCACAACCAAACATCTATCCTGTCCCAATGAAAGCAGGATCTTTCCAGCTCTGATGAAATCAGGATATTTCCAGCTCTGACAAATGTAGTGTTGCCCTTCCCATATCCAATGAGATTTCTGCCAAAAAAAGATTGTTTTCTGAGCTATTTTTGGCCTCACTTCTCTGCTTCTTCCATATCTCTCCCATCTGATAGAAGTTACTATTTTTCATTCTCAAAGCCTGCTGACACTGTCACATTTTACTTGCTGTCAAGATGCTGACTTACTTGTCTGTTTAGACCATTATCCTAGCAATCCTAGCTGCTGTTACCTACGTTATTAGCCTTGCATGGTCATACATCACACTTTGCAGGATCTTCTTATGCTTATAAAGAAAACAAATAATCTTTTTTCCTTGAACTACTACAACAAAGTTCCCTTTTCCCCTGTTAACCCTCCAAAGCTAAAATGTTTAAACCTCTGGGAAGCAGCTCCTAAGTGGAATAATGATCTTGATATTGTCTCCTACAGGCACCCTGAAGGCTCCTACCTACAAATTCCACCTTCCCTCAAAGGCAGAAATGTCTTTCAGAAGTCTCATCTTCCTAACATCAATTATTAATGTCACCTTAAGGATAGACAGGATCAGTGTAGGTGCTCTGAAAAGAAAGTGTGTTAGAGCCTGACCCTGAGGAGCTAAGTAATGCTTGACTACTTTAAAACAGGCAACTTACATTTTCCCCAACACTTTTGCCAACTGTTCCCCCTAAACTAAGCATTCCACAGGGGAATACAATATAGCAGAGCAGGAGCAGGCTGCCCAGGGGCCTCTTGAACAACACTATCATAATATCCTCTTTGCTGACCAATACTCCCTTGAAGCATCCTGCCTGACAGCCTATAACCAGCTTTTCCCTCTTTTCTCCTTTCTCCAGCTTAGAAGGCTATTGATACTCACATCTATTGCCTGTGCTGCTATATAACATAATGATGTGGTTGTAACCGACACTGCAGATGTCATCGATATTGTCAGTCTTACCAGAGATTGTAGTCTGGACACAACATCACCACAAAAAGAAAGCAGAGTCTAGCCTAAGCTCAAGAAACAAATTTTTTAACTGTAGATAGACAGTGGGTGGCATGGCCTCCTTTTTATTCTTTATGGTTTAACAAATTTGGGTTAGGAACATATGTATATATAAATGTTTTTTCATTGTTACAGCCTAGAAGACTCTTATGATTAAAGAAATCATTAAATATTTCAAGGCTGAAAACAGAGTTCTTGAAAAGAGAATGTGCTAAGTGAGAGTATTTGGAGCTGCAGTCTCTGTTTTTGCTCATAACTGAAGAGCTTATGTGACAAAAAAACATTTGGATGAAGTTGCTCATGGAGAACACTGTTCTACTTTCTGACTTCCTCACACTAAATCTCTGTTCTGCTGAAGACTATCTTCCATAGATTTTTTTCCCCCAACATAATATTTTGAATTTTTAAGCTTTGACATTTTGAATTTCACAATAACCTTCTGACAGAAAGCTACAGACTTCTGTGTCCAATGGCAAGTACAGATTGTGTCCATGAGTTCCCACAAATATCCCATTTTAATAAGTGTGTATTATATTTTCAGTTATGTTCTGAATCAGTAGTTTTTCTTGGATAGGTGCAAATATTCTTGCACCTCACAGAAATATGCTTCTTCCTCCTGTAAAATGAGAACATGGAAATATGGATTCAATATTATAATATTATATTATATTATTTATTATCATATTATATATTATGTTATATTATCAAATAATATCATATTATTCATAGCAAGCTGAAAAACATTAAAAGAGAAGAGGAAATCTAACATTACAGACCTTTGTTTTATATGGCATAGAGGAACAAAAGGACAAGCTCTCAACTGAAAATAAATCCTTGTCAAGCCACCTTTAAATCACCCTGATTAGTACAAATAGTCTTGACATATACACTCCCCATACCGTCTATAGGGAATAGGGAGAAATATTGCCTCTGTTCAAACTCATAAATTCGTGGATTTTATGGTAGTACATTAGGTACTTAATATACAACTGAGAGATTACAATCATTAGGCTAGATCATGTTCTGTAATTACCATGTTTAGGTACTGCAGTTCCACACTGAGCTCAAGTCAGGTTGGTGGAGATTCCTCCTGGAACACCATGCTTCAGTTCCAGAGTCATCTCCTGGCTTTTTTGGCTTTGGAAAAAAAAAAATATGTCACACAAGGCCTGTAAAAGTCACTGTGACAGCTACCTGAGTCTGTTGAGAGTCTCTCAGGGGGGGTCTGTGCTATCTTGTTTATCTCAGTAAGGCTCTATCTCAGGGGACAAATGGTAACATGCTAAAGGCTGGCGAGGTTTATGCATTATGGTTTACTGTCACAGGGTGTGAAAAAGGAGAGAAGGCATCTTCGGCAGACATAATGATTGTGGTGCTTAGTTATTTTACCTTATCCAGGTGTTATGAAAGGAGCAAATTAACACTTGGATAGCTCAACAGAGAAGGAATTGGGTCCCAAAAGCTCAACGAACCCCAGAAAATCCTCCGAAGAACAGAAGGCCTCAGATACAGTAAATCTATGCCGTGTGAGTCAAGACCAAGAAGGCACATATTATATCATACTGGAGCTTTGGCAGAATCTGCTATGAGTAGGATTAAACAGCAACTTCTCAAGAGTGCTTACTGAAACAGCATAGCAAGAAATGATACCATCATTACTGCTTTCAACTACGTGCAGGCAGCTATAAATGATGTTTATTTATGACTTTTCAACTATCCCAACTTAACAGACAATACAACAAAACAAAACAAAAAATTACTGGGCCAGATGTAATGCAAGCAATTGCTCATTTCAAAAATCTGAGCCTCAGACTAACGGATGCTAGAAAGTAAGTCTCAGCTTAGGCTTAGTGGCCATTTCCATCTTTCTCACAATCTTTAGCAAACTCCCCCCAGTCGTCTGACAAAGATAAGTGGAGGAGCCTGAGCAGCTCTGACTGGGGAATTCTGCACAGCAGCTTGGCTACATGACGTCTGGTACTAACAAGTATTAGCATCATTTTACTTTCACTAATGGAAAAAAATGAGTCCCGGAGGTGCTCTTAAAATATGGATGAATGCTAACTAAAACCAGATCCCTTCTGTGGAAGTGTTCGGAGGGCAGTGGGTTTGTGAGCTGTTGGGGAAAGGCAGAGAAGGGGCCGCGGCCCGGGCCCGGCAGGGAGGGAGCGCTTGCCACGAGATGGCAGCAATGCCACGTCTGGCTCGGCAGCCTGCCTGGCTCTGCTTTTTAAATTTTTTATTTTTTTATTTTTTCCGAGTGAGAACCACAACGTTTTTACATAAATACAAGCTTATTACAAAGCCAGCCTACCTCGTCCAGTGCCCATTCACCACCTTCATGCAACTTACAACGAGAAAACAGCTTTGCATATTTCCCCACGAAAGAAAACTCATCATAAGTGAATAATTACAACCTTGAAACTACCTTTCCAAAAGGGCTTGTGTTTCTCTCTTTCTTTCCTCTGAGCCTTTGTGTTTTAATTACGGATATAGGTAAGCATGACTTACGGTGTCAGGCCCAGCGTGCAGTGGTGGTGACAATTCAAAATGGATTGAAAGTCAGGGTTGGGCACATTTTTGCCACCCGTTTGAAGGCAGGCTTGGCACAGAAACCCTTGCTGGAATCATGGAGCATAGGGACCTGTGACCTAACAACTTTGGGTCACCATTTCGTTTCCCTCGGGCTCAAAGGACCAGCCCTGCCTGCTCCAGGCTGGTGGTGGGAAAGCCTCTGGTGCATACTGCCATGTCATATTTTGATTGGTTTTTCGTTAAATCAAGAAATTCCTCTTGGCAACAGGAGCTCTCGAGAATGGCAACATAAAGACAAAGCAGTGTTCCACAAGGAGATACTGGCTTCTCTCCTTCCTCTCAGGAACAACAGCTTGTTCTGATGAACAACTTAGAAGGAACGAGCAGGGCATATTTTGGACCTGAAAGCCTTCCTCCCTCAAACGCGGGGACGAAAGCAGAGGGTAATTTCACCTAGGACAAGGGACCCCAGCGCCCGCACCCCTCGCACCCCGCATGTGGCTGGGGGAGGCGAACTGCAGGCAGAGCTGGGGGACAGGACACCTGGGAATCGCAGCAGGAACCTCCCGGGCAGGTGTAGCCGCTACCCTTCTCCGCGCCGGGGGACACCGGCTCCAGGGACAGCCATCTCTCCCCCGGGGCCTTTCGGCGGCCGGCAGCAGCCGCCCTGGGCCGCGGCCGGGCGGGGGGCGAGGCCGCGGCCGCCCCGAGGGGCCGTGCGGGGCCGTCCGGCGGCGCGGGGAGGCTGCGGGCTCGGCGAGCGGCGGCTGCACAGCGCCGGCCCCTTCCCCTCTCCGTGGGAAGTGATGGTTGAGTCCGGCGGTGGCGGCGGCTTCTCGTGTGGCTGGCAGCCGCTCCGCTGCGCTGCCTGCGCTACTCTCGCCGCGATCCCTCCCTCCCTCCCTCTTCTCTCCTTCTCCTCCTCCTCCTCCTCCCTCTCCTCCTCCTCCTCTTCCTCGCACTCTCC
>NC_031770.1:90807185-90841755 GCF_001522545.3 Parus major
GCGGCGCAGCCCCGCCGCGGCGCGGGACTGATGCTGGCTGAGAGCAGAGCCGAGCGAGCCGCCCGCGCAGTCCTGCAGGAGGCGCCGGGCGCTGCGCGGCGCTCGGGACCCGGACCGCTCCTCTCCGCCTCTCCTCGCCCTGTGGTGGTTATTTGGCGCTGTCCTTAGCCCCGCTGCCGCTCGGAGGACACGGTCGCAGCCGAGAGGAGCCGCCGAGGGTTTTGTGTGAGAGTGTGTGTGTGTGTGGAATAACTGCAGACATGACTGCGTGGAGGAAATTCAAGTCTCTGCTGGTTCTCTGCGCGGGGCTCCTCACTGCAGCTCAGGGTAAGAATCGGGTTTCTTGCATTGCATTCGTGTAGGCTGCGGTTACGGCACTCATAACCTCTCAGCTAAATCTCTGCCGCTCGGATGAGCTCTCTCTCTCGCTTCGTTTCGGCAGGCTCCTCGAGCCCGGTCTCCCTTCTCCCTGCCTCCCACCTCCCGCCGGTGTTCCCCGAGGGCTCTGCTCTCGGCCGGTCACTTCCCCCGGGAGAAACCAGCCCCCTGGAGTTGGGCAGCAGCCGCTGCGGCGCCGCGAGCGGAACCGTGCGCACCCAGCCGCCTGGGCAGCGCCAGAGTTTGGGAACACTTCGCTGTCCGCGCACGCACGAGCGGCACTCGCTGCCGTGTGAGGGACAGTCCCAGGGCTGGCAAGTTTGGATCTCCCCTCCTCCCGCCTCCCCGGCTTTTGCCGTGCTCGAGGGGGAGCGTGGAGTGGGTGGTCGCGGAGAGCCGCCTCCGCCTGCTTTCAGCCGGCTCCGCTCCCCGCAAGTTGCGCGGAGGCGGGGATGCGGCGCCGGGGACACCTCCGCCAGCTGCCTGCCCGTGCCTGAGGGAAGAGGACTCCTCTCTGCTGGGTGTGCGGTGGAGAGAGTCTCCCAACCTCAGCTGGGTTTCTCCTGAAAATCAATGGGGGAGGGTGGAGAAACGAGGGGGTGACGGTGGAGAATTTGGTTACACAACTTCAGTGCTGGCCTCAGCCCCATTACTTGCCTCATCGCTGGAGACAACAACTTCCCCATTATTCACTTCGCCTCTCATTAGCCCTGCGCTTTTTCATGCTGGGAGAGATGAGAGTCTGTGTGTGTGTGAGAGAGAGAGAGAGGGAGAGAGGGAGGGAGTGAGGCAGCTCGCAGCTGAGCACCTGTCCCCGATACAGCCTCTGTCTTCTCCCACCTCGCTCCCGGTTGTTCTTGCCTGCCTCCGGGATGACGGTTCCCCTTGCGGTTTTTACTGTCTGAGTCTCCCGTAACCCTCCCAAGGCGCTTTACATCGTTCCCACCATTTTATTTTTCTCGCTGCTCTTTTCAGTGCGGGGGCGGCTGAAGCGGGGGGAGCAGGGCTACCGCGGCCCGGGCTGGCGGGCGAGGCTGGAGCCTTCGCCGTCCTGCGGGTGCCCATGGCCAGGTTCCCTCGCCCGCCTGGGCAGCACGGCAGGGTGCTTTCCCTCCGCTAGCCTCCGGCCGTGATCTGCAGGGAGAGGCGGTAGAAGGCCAGCCCGGGCTGCCGGGACCCGGGCAGAAGCTTTACCCCGTCCGGAGGAGCGGCTGCGGCTCCTCACCATCCCGATGGCATCCTTCCTCTGCCCGGAACCTGCCGCTGCCGCGGTCCACCGGGCAACGCCACCCGGCTGCCTCTGTGGGAAGGGAGCGGGGCGAGAAAGGCGCACGTCTTTCCTGGGCTGTGAATCCGCGGCTCCCGGAGATGGGGCTGTGCCCGGCAGCACACACAGCCCGGGGCGGGCGGGGGCTTTCTCGGCGTGGCCGCCCTACCCAAACTTCCAGCATCCCCAGCCCCCACACCCCCAGGTGCCTCCTTCTCCCGGTCCCCGCCCGCTCGGGGCCGGGCGGCCGCTCCCAGCCCGCACACGTGCCGGGTGCCCCGGCGCTGCCCGGGGCACAGCCCGGCCGGGCGGGGAGCTCCGGGTCGCTGGCGGAGCTGCTCCGACAGCCGCACTCGGGGCACGGCCACCGCGGGACGAGGGACAGCTGCTGCCGCGGCCACGCCGCTCCCGGGGCGGGCCGACACCCGCGACTCATTTGTTAAATACACTGTAGCCGGTTATGTCGTTTGACATTTAAGTGTTTTCTTTTCATGGCTGACAGCACATACGAAAAGCTGGAGGCTGGATCATGGTTATTCAGCGACGATCCGACGTGCTTTGCTTACATACAAAGGCTTTGCCAGGAACGTTTGGGCACTGCCTCTGATGCTGCTCTGCAGAATGTAATTATACCTGCTTAACGTGAAGCAGCAACACAGCCACTTAAAGGCTAAAGACTGACTTATTGAAGTCAAACAACAGGTTGAAGGGGAACCATCGGGGACAGTTGACATAATTCCTTCCCGCTTACCTTCCCAGGCAATTGAGCACAGATATCTATATTTAGTCAAATGTAGTCCTGAGGCTGAAATTACGTTTATACTTTAGAGAGTGAAAAAACTCCTTCCTTAGTAACATAAGGACCCAGGGTTTCAGCAGCTCATGAAATAATTTTAATTATTAGATTCTAAGAACTCTGTTTTACCAGCCTCTTGCTACCAAATAATTTGGTCACTGTAAAGGGAATTCATGCAGGTTTTGCTTGGTTTGGAGGTTTTACAAGTGAAGAAAGAAATAAGTGCTGAATTTCTGCAGGTGTTGCCCCAGGCATGCCCATATCTTTCAGTAAAATGACAGGTGGGTTGCTTTCCACATTGTTCCTCGTTATGAAATGAAATGGAAGCCCTTTGTTGCTGTGGAATTTTCTGTAACTTTTTTAAGGAACAAGGGAGGATAAAAATGAACATTCATCGCTATTCACTGTGGTAGACTTGAGCTGCAGTTCTATACATTTCTTTGGACTGATTTAATCTGATTGATGGACCTGAGTGTTTTGGAAAACATTTGGGGAATTCTTCCCTGTTAATTGTGCTTTAAACATCAATGGAAATCAGTATGGAGTAATTTAAAGGAACCGCTTTCCCAGAAGCTACCCTGTCATAGCAACTATGCTTCAACAAGACAGACAGCACGGTGTTCAGCTGTGCATGTTAAGATGGGCTTGTTTATAGAGCCATTTGCTAATTCTGATATGTTATATTGTAACAACAGCAAACAAAACACCCTATTGATCTTCTTGAAAGACACAACACATCAGTATAATTTCTGCAAAAAGTCATACTGGTCTGGTATAGAACAAATGGTAGATTTAGACTAATTGAACAGACTAAAATTCAAGAAAAAAAAGAGTAAAATACATTTCTGCTGTGAACTAACATCTGTGGTCAACCTCTATTCAGTAGAACCTATATGCAGTAGAAATATATACTGCTTAATACCTAGAGTTGTTCCAGTACATGTTTTCAAGGTAATTTCCTGGACATGTTTAGATAACCAAAATACAGCACCTTCATTGCCACTCGGTTTGCTCAAACTAAATGTAAGCAGGCTTGTGCACAGAGGTGTCTTTCAGATTAATGGAAATAGCAAATGGAAAACATTTCTGTTCTTAAATTAGATACAGACAGTGAAAGGACTCTCACATCTACAGCTCAGGATTTTGTTCTAAAAAATAAATAAATAATTCTCAAAACATTTTATGTACCTTCTGTTTCCTGCTATCACTTTGTCAAAATAATTGCTACAACTACATCACACAAAACTACCACTCTGTTTAAGGCCTACTCCTGTTGGACTGAGAGTGTTTGTCTCTTTTAAAGTATTTTTTTTTTTCTCCAAAGCAGTGCTTTTCAAAGTATGAGGCTGGTATCTCTAGAGAGGTTCCATTCTCTTCCAGAGAAGACTAAAGCAATTCTGGGGAAAATGCATTGAAAAAAAGGAATTTTTAAAAGAACATCAGAGCAATGTATTGCACACCCAGCTGTAAAACCAAGTGTTTGATGGATGCATTCTCCATCCCCCAGCTCAATGAGGAGAAAGGCACAGTAGAGAATATCCAGCTCTGACCATGTAATATTTTAAAGTAAAAATGCATTTACTTTTTAGCAAGATATGAATCTGCCCTATTTTTTTTTACATCGAGATATGTATATGATGCCCTTAACTATGTATAGGAATAGGAAACTTGGTCAGCTTGAGTATAATGTAGTGGAGAGCATATCAATTCAACAAAGGTTCACCAAACACTGATTTTAGACTCTTGAACCCATAGTTGAGGTTTGAATTCCCACTGTCAGCCAGTAAAGATTTTTCAGTTTCTCTGGTGTGTGTGTGTGTGGAACAGGATACTGCGGTGAGGAGCTGGAGATGGTTCACAGGCACATGACAACAGACACACATGGAACTTCAGGATGTATTGAAACCTGTGAGACCACTTCAGCACCATCTCTGATTTGTATAGATAATCATTCTGCAGATTTTCTATACTGCAAATATGTCTATTTTACTGAATCTTACTCTCATGTCCCTTTATACAGACATGTATGTTTTTGATCAGACAATGGGGATTTTTTGTTTGGGAAGGGCAGTTGTCATTTTTCTGCTGGCAGACTGCTTTGTCTATGCGAGCATTTCCTCTTATTTTTACTCATGGTGTGTATTAGTATTACATATGCATTTGTATAGGCAAGTTTTTAAAAAGACACCTATGGCACTTATGCCTCAATAGCATTTACACTAATAAAAACTCTTGTCCAAACAAATTAGGAGCAATCTGAAACTGTAAATAGTTTGAGTTATACATTCAAGATCTACCATGCTCTATAGAAAGGCTGAAAAGCATCAGGGACCACTGTTTTCAACTTTTTCAAGATGTAATCCGTACACCATCACGTTAGCTCCCTCTTGTAACCTTTCCTCGGAGAAGTGACGGCTTGATAGTGTCACAGTATAAAACCTCCAGTGGATTTAAAGATAAGATGTAATTTCATCTTGCTCAAATCTGTATTGAACCATCATGTTTCTCTTCAGCAATGATGACATTATTCTGCTGGCAAACAGCTTTCTGTGTGAGCACAGACACTGCAGCATAGTGCCGGGCTGCCTGTAGCCGGCAGGGGATGCAGTGTGGAAAGGGGAATTGCTGGTTTAACTGTACAATCCACCAAAGCAGTAGCATAAGTGTGAGACCTGTAATAAAGTGTGATCTCTAATAAGTGTGATCTCTAATAAAAAATTCAAGTGTACAACTCGATTCAAGTCAGGGTCACAGAATAAGAATCTACCCTCTAGTTCTCTATACGGCTGCAAAATTAGCCACATCAGACTGAGATAAATTGGATGTTCGTCCAATTTTTGCAGTGAGCAAAGAATAAATCATATGTAAATTCTCCTAATGTGTATGAATCACTTTCTTTTACTTAGAAGTTTTACTTTTCTACGTCAGCTGTAATTTCCCTTAAATAATTTTTTATCAACCACAAACTTTTGAAATAGGGGAAAAAATGTCATTAATGCCTGAGGAAAGCTGTGAGATCTTTCTTTGTCCTGACACATCTTTGTTCTGGCTGGATGAAAGACTTCACTCCACTATATGACATTTCTATTGCATTTAAGGAAATCTACACTGTATTTGTTATAAGCATTTCTCAGAGGAATAACTACTTACACAAATTACTTGGATTATTGTTAGTGTTATATTGACACCCAAAGGCAACATATATCTGTTGTCTGCATTTAGTAATTGAATGGTAAATAAAGGCATGCATGCACTCTTTCAATAGTAATAATGCATATTATTTCTAATACCAAGTCTTACTTTCTCGGAGATAATATTTTTTTTCTGCATTTCTTTCTCATATAGGAAAAAAGAAAAAGAAAAGAAAGTGATGGTAGTTTCTTGCCATTTTTACCTGAAGGGAGATTCATTTAAAGGACAAAGCAAGATTTAATCACTCTTACATTGCTGATGATTAACCAGAACTCTTGATTAATCAGAATATCATCAATGAGCTGCTTTTAGAAAAGAAATAAGAAAAAAAAAAAGTCACATTTTCTAGAAATTATAGTAATGCTTTAATTTCCACCATAAAAATTAATTGCAGTTTCTTACAGCTTTTTAATTATTTAATTATGCATTTTAATGATACCTTCATGCATATTCTGAAATAGTTTTTTGACTTCTTTCAAGTAAATTTCTTGTCTCTTCCCTGTCCAGTAAAAGGTAACTTCAGGCAGTTCTGAGAGCACAATTCTGCTGCATTGGAAACTGAAATTCATATTGATTTCAGAAATAGCTCAACTGGCTACTTTTGAACAGATTGCTACTCCAAATGATCCAGACAAAGTGGACATTGCAGCTGAATGGTGGAGTCAGACCCTGTTTAATTTGAGCTCTTGTGGATGAGAACCTCTAACAATGTTTGCATCCATGAATGACTTTAAAAATAGAAAACTAAGTGAATCACAGCAACAAGCCTTCATAATATTAATATATTTATGTATATGTGGAAGCATTCTGTTTTTTAACAGTATCTCTGGTATCTCTGGTATCTCTGAGCATCTGGCCTCTACCTTACTTCCTTTTTTTTATTTTCTGCTTTTTCCTTTAAAGGCATTATGAACAATACACAGAGAAAGCTAGTATCATTTTATTCTCTGTATGTTTTATATCTGTTGTACAGTATCCTATGGATACGGAAGTACAGAATCATGTTCCGTATTCATGTCTTGGTTGCACAGTGGCTTTCCCAAATATTTGCAGCAGTGCAGCTGACACAGACTTGAATAAATAATAATGAATAAAACTTTTTATGCAGTGTTTGTTTTGCAAATTTGCATGAAATACGATCAGCATTTAAAAATTACATTTTGCAGTACTTGCTTCGTGTCTTGTGTTCAATTGCAAGGCAATGGTTTTTTTTCATGTAATTTCACCAAACATTAAGTTTTGCATATTTTTTATCTTTCTTCTTTCTTGTCTGATAGTTTTACTTGTTTTTTTTTTTATTTTTTTTTGTTTGTTTTTTTTTTTGGTTTTTTTGCTAGAAAATCATTTTGAAACCTGTGTTTGAGGGTTTTTATTGAAATGTTCTTATAATTCTGATGTTTGCAGCAAACCTTTGACATTTGTCACAGAATAAATCTGGGTTTAGGGATATTTTTTTCCCCTCGACCATTATATGATTTTCAGATCAAATATAGCCATGATACAATATTGCATAAATAATTGTTTACTTCCTTTGACCTGCATTACTTGCCATATTGTGTTCACACATAAACTCCAAAAGAACACAGACATTCAAACTTTTATTTTGCTTACACTATTGCTGAAACACAAGCAATTTACAGTGCACTGGGAACAAAAGTGCAGCCAGCCTTGCCTTGCACTTGGAAGTTGGGTTCAAGGGTGGGCCCAAACACACTGGAGAGCAGGTTATTTTCTTTTTTTAAATACTGGCCCAGCTGTAGCTTGGATTTAAAGCGTCCTCACTGTGCTTGCACTGCCTGCTGCTGAAATGTGTGGGTTAGCTTGGCTTGCTTTGCAGAGTGTATCCAGAATACATGGCTGAGCTCTTAGGCTTGGCTCTGGGCATTTTGCTTGAGCTTGCCTTGGGGTTCAGCCTCAAGTCATGGTGCACATAACACACACCGTGGAACTCGGGATCCACATCACACTGCTGCTGTACAACACAGAGCTGCAAGGAACAGGGAGGTCACTTTGTCAAGAAGCAGCTGATGTTAGGAAGCATGTGGCTAGATATTGCAGGAATATACATGAGCTTACAGAACCTGCCTTGCCCTGAACATAGAAAAAAAATGTAGGTGACTGTGAGGACAAGAAAAAAAGGAAAGAAAGAATGATGTTTACACAACAGTGAAATTTTTGAAAAAGCCACTTTGATAAAATAAATAAAAAAAAAAAAAAAGCAAAATGTAACTTATTTTTAGACCAATTTTGCATGCTTCTGGCTGTGAAACAAATGGTCATGACAAATCACACTGTTCTCACTAATGTTTGTGGGATATCAATGCAGAAACTGACTGCATTCAAGTGACTAAGTACACTATTTTAGCTTTGCCCCAGCAGCCAGATTCTCTATTGGTATCCTGCTGATGTTTCCTATAATACATAGATTGTGTCATACCAAGCATTTTTTTGAGGGGGAGGGGGAAACATTTTATAATTCACTTTCAGAAGCTCATTTCAAACAACTGCTAATATCACAATCAGAGACCCTCTTCATTTGTAGATATCTCTCAGAAGAAATTGATATTCTTTATCTTAGCATGCAAATATCCTCAGCACATTTTGACCCATTGTTTGCAGTGGCTCTTACACTGAAAATGTAGTGTTAATAGATCTTATGAAGTCAACAGTGACAGCAAGTAACATTTTGATCATTAGTTGTACTTAATTATTTCTGTTTATATTTCCTGTGAAATCTGTATAAGGAAGGCTTTATTTTTAAATTTGATTAACATAGATTAAAATACAGAAATATTCCTTTTTTTTTTTCCTGGTACATAATTTAGTTAACTTGAAACTAGTTGTAAGGAAAAAAAAGCATTCTGCTATGCAGAAGTAGGCAAATTAGACATAGACTCTAATCATCAGTTAGATAGTTTGGGTTGCTTTATATCAGATTTTAACTAGTTAGGACCTGATCTAAAAGTTGGAGAACTCACAGAATTTAACAAATCTCATTAACCTTAAAAGACTTTTTATCTTGCCTTTGTTATAGCCACATATCACACAGATAACTTGCATTGAAACGAGGACGCTAGAACAAATCTAATACATTAAACAAAATTCAAACTCTTAGTTTGTTACGAAATTGACCACAGAAATGCTTTCTAGGATCACAGAATGGTTTGGGCTAAACCTTAAGATCACCTTATCCTAACTCCTTTGCCACTGGCAGGCACACCTTCCACTAGAGCATGTTACTCAAAACCCAATCCAACCTGACTTTGAACACTTTCAGAGATAGAATATGAACAGCTTCTCTGGGCAACCTGTTGGAGTGCCTGATTATTCTCACAGTCAATAATTTCTCTGTAATGTCTAATCTAAACCTACTGTCCTTCAGCTTGAAGCCTTTTCCCCTTGTCCAATCGCTACATGCTCTTGTGAAAAGTCCCTCACTCTCTTGCTTGTAGGCCATCTTTGGGTAGACCATCTAAGGTCTTCCTGGAGAGTTTTCTTCTTCACACTGAACAGCCCCAGCTCTCTCAGCCTGTCTCCATAGGAGAGGTACTCCAGCCCTCTGATCATCTTTTATGGCCTTCTCTGGACTTGCTCCTACAGGTATATTCTTACTATGTCAGGGGCCCAGAGCTGGACACAGTTCTCCAGGTGGGATTTCATGAGAGCACATAGAGGGGTAGAATCACCTCCCTCAACATGCTGTTCCTGTTTCTTTCAATGCAGCTCAGTTTATGTTTGGCTTTCTGGGCCGCAAGCGCACATTGCTGCGTCATTTGAACTTCTCATCCACCAACACCCCATGTCCTTCTCCTCAGGGCTACTCTTAAGTAATTCTCTTTCCAGCCTGTGTTTATGCTTGGGACTGCCCCAACTCCTGTGCAGGACCTTAAAATTGATCTTGTTAAGTTTTATGAGGTTTTCACAGGCCCACCTCTCGAGCCTGTCCTGGCTGAATGTTGTCACTTCCCTCCAGCATGTTGTCTGCCCTGCAACTTGGTGTTATTTCCTTAAAGATAAATGATGCCTCACATTTTTTTGACCTATCTGAAATGTATCTCACTCCACTGGCTTTCACTGGTTATATAATTTATTTGGTTCTGAGGAAACATTAACCTTTAATTGCTTTCTTTAGCAACATTTAGTAAACAGGCTGATAGCATGGAGATGATCTATGCAAGCAGCAAAGAAGGATTTCTTCAACCCATGTTGCCATGACAATTTAGATTTTTCTTGTCAACTCCTGAGAAGCTTTGAAGTAATTTCTTTAAAGCAATGAATCAGGGGATATTTTGGAAATTGAAGTTGCTCTCTTTTTTTAAATTTAGTATCATTTAACACAGTAAGGGGCCTGACCCAAAAGATTGTAAGATCTACAAACAAAAAGCATTGCAAAAAATATAACATCATGTAACCCTTTTTGTGGATCTCTAATGATTTACATCAGCAGTGGAGCTGACTTCAGATGCATTATCAAGTGACTTAGACTTTTTTATTAACTATATGATAGTAATAAATAGTTATCATAAAAATAATGGATAATGAATACTGGAGAGCCCAGCTTATAGCTGTCATTTTGATCCTCCTGACAGTATTTTATCTTGCAGTTATTTTGAGGTAATTAGATTACAGAAGGATTATAGAACAAAGATGGACTAAACATTTTATTTTTGTTACAGTTACAATTATAACATTAGTTCAATGAATGAGAAATAATATCAAAAGGGTGTTGTCCGCATATTTAAAATCCTATCCCAGATAAGTCCCCTGTACAATGCTATTAATAATCAAACTAAACTTCCCTTTTGTTATTTGTTTTAATTGAAATAGACTGTTCTGAAAAAGAACTAAAACTAGTCTAAACTAATTTAATTTAATTTAATTCCTAAGAAATAAATTACTGGCTTAATGAGGTATTTCTTTGGTTGTTGTTAGCCCTGATGAAAACATGGTAATGGAAAGAAGATAATGTGAAATGCTGTTTCTGCTGGGAAAATACATTTCTCTGTATAGAAGACAAGAAAAGTAGCTCAGTAATGGTTTTCTTTTTAAAATGTTCCTGGCAGATGATGGTCACTGTGTTGGTGTAGTTTGTTTACCGCTTTGCAATAGATTTGAGATGAGTCATATCACATTAGAAGGAAAATTGAGAAGTTGTTTTGTCAAAGTGAATTCTGTTTTCCTTTTTTGTCATATATACTCAAATTACTAGTTCTCTTTAAACAGACACCTAATTGATTTTTTATAAGTGTTTATTCTTGTTGCATCTATAAATCTGAGTTTCTGTTGTTAGAAATGGTAAGTGCAGATATATCCTTTCTATATATGGAATAAGGTGACTGAGCTAGAATCTTCTGTCACTTCACCTCATGCATCTCTTTTACACTATTTTATTTTTATGGTAGTTTGAACCACAGTAATTTCAACATCTACAAGCACAGTTGTTTTTCTCAAGCCTTTCTATCCTCTTGCCTTCAGAATGGGAGCTGACTGAATAAGGACTGTAGGATGGGTTCTCAAGATTTCATGTTGTATAGACATTTTTATTTTGGTCTTAATTCTTTATTGACTTTTTAAGCCCACTTTTCCAGTAATGCATCTCAGTTTATCCGCAGAGTTAGAAAAAATTGTACTTACTAGAATATTTGTTAAAGAAACAGACTTGTGGATGCAGTACTTATAAGATGCTAGACATTCAGAAGGAAAAACAACCTTTTTTCCAAAAACATTTTATGGAAGAGAAAATCCATTAGTTGAATAATAGAATATGGACATACTGCACAATAAAACATGTCTGAGCTCATTCTACCTGCAGAACAAGCTTTAGCACGAAGTTTAAGGATGCTGTGGAAGGGCAGAAGGTACTGTTTGCAGTCAAGAGCCTAGATATTAGTGCCAAATACCAGCAGTTCTCACTGCCATAGGAGAAAATTGCAGATCTTAGCAGTTTTGAACATAAAGAAATTTGTGCTGTACTTAACTTGAGAATCTTCAGAATCTGAGTGCAATAGAGTTCTGTAAAGGGAATGAATACATACCATTTTAAGCATTTACTATTCTTATCTCCTTGTTAGTATCTGAATTAAGCAAAGTTTCCGAACCTATTAGCATTGCGTTATTATTTTAGGAATAAGAATTCCTCAAGGGAATAAAATTTTTCTTTAAAACTGCTGAAATTATGTAATTCTGTGTATTAAAACAATAACCACAACAGAAAAAAATCCCAAAAAAACTAACAAAAAAACCCTAAAGAAATGAAGTACCAACCTGGATCTGATGTAGCCTGGAACAAAACATTTGTGATTACAAAGCCAATAAAAATCAGAATTTGGAATGAAGCCGACTCAAACATTACTGTCTATATAGCACAGCGGAGGCTGTTGTCCATGGCCAGAACTAAAAACAATCAGTTCCACCTCCACTTCTATTTCCTCTATGAGTATTCATCATTTTTACATTTATCCTTCATTGATGGTAATTAAATACAGTTCCTTGTGGTTCCATTTTTCTTTCTGATAAACAGGCTGTTTGTAAGTGGTGGGCAGGTTCTGGTGGAAAAGAAGTATCTACCCAGTTTTACCACTGTAGAATATGTATCAAATTTCTTTTGATATTGTGCATCACTCTGCAGACCATATTTGCAGGATGGCTATATTTGCATTAATATTTTGAATATGCTTTGTCACCGTACTGGTTTTGCGTGGCCAAGTTTTGGTAGCTGGGATGCTACAGTGATTTGATTGTTAATAAATTGAACTTCTGTGAGAAGTTTTTAGAAGCTTCTCCCAGTAAAGCAATGCTAGGTGGTTCCAAGACAGACCCATTTCTGGCCAAAGCTGAGCCCACCAGCAAACGTGGTAGAGCTTCTGAGAAAGCACAGTTAGGAAGAGAGAAATATTCTGTGCAATGGCAACTACAGCTGGGAGAGAGCAGAGAGAATATGGGAGAGGAAAAATGCAGGCACCCAAATCACTGAAGAAGGGTAGGAAGTGCTCCAGGGGCCAGAGATTCCCCTGCAGTATGTGGTGCAGGCCATGGTGAAGCATCTATGACCCTGCAGCCCATGGCAGTACATGGGGGAGCCTGGAGGAGACCCCTGCCAGAACAGGTGGATGCCTGAAGCAGGCTGTGATGCTGTTGGAAGCCCACACTGGAGCAGGCTCCTGGAAGAACCTGTGGACCCATAGAAAGAGTAGCCCACACTGGAGCAGATTTGCTGGCAGGACTTTTGATCCCACAGGGGACCCACGCTGGAGCAGCCTGTTCATTAAGGACTGCGTCCTGTGGAAGGGACCCATCCTGGAGCAGTTTGTGAAGAAGTGCAGCTCATGGGAAGGACTTATATTGGAGAAGTTTATGGAGGACTAATACCTGTGGGAGGGATCACATGGTGGAGCAGGGGAAGAGTGTGAGTCCTCCTCCTGAGGAGGAAGGAACAGCAAAGATGAATCTCAGATGAACTGACTGTTATCTCCATTCCCTGTCCCCCTGCATCATTAGGGGGAGGATGTAGAGAAAATATTGGGTGAATTTGTGCCCTAGGAGAAGGGAGGGGTTGGGGGAAGGTATTTTAAGAGTTTTGTTTATTTCTCATCATCCTATTCTGATTTGATTTTTAATAAATTAAAATAATTTCTCTGTGTGGAGTCTGTTTTGCCTATGACAGTAACCAGTGAGTGATCTCTGCATGTCCTTATCTCGATCCATGAACCTTTCATTATATTTTCTCTTCCATGTCCAAATGAGGAGGGAGCGATAGAGCAGCTTTGGTGGGATCCCCGTTCTAGACAAGGCCAACCTGGTGCAGTCACATAACAATGGTACTTTCAGGTACAGGTAAATGAGAGCATTTGTGCACTGTCCAACAGCAGTTTGCTGCTCAGAACCACTCAGTTATGCTGCTGTTGTCTTAGGTGTTGTCCAAAATATGCACAAGAATCGTGACCCCTGAAGGTAAAAACTCAATTAAAAAATAAACTACTCTTTGATTCTAGAAGAATGATACACTGCCCAGTGTAAAAAAATAAGTCTTTGTGGTGACAGACTGTCAGGTGAAATATGAACATCCAGCATAGACAGCTGATGGAAATCATTTCATTGACATATTCTTCAATAGTGCCACTGAAGAAGATAAGATATCTCAAAAAAGAAGCTACATATGAAAAAATACAACAGCATTTAATGGGGTTTTCAGTCAGGACTATTCTAATTTTTTTGATCAATAATTACTCTTGTTATTTGTCCTCTTCTACTCAATTTTTTTTCTAAGATATTTTGTCTATGATTACATTTATTCTTAAAGTCTATTAGGCAGTGACATAGGTATGGTGTGATCTATTAATTTGCTTTATGGTATATCCCAGAGTATATGGAATCATGATTCAACAGATTATATGGACATAGAAAGATGAAATGAACAATGTAGACAACATTGTGACAAGAAACTCAAGTCTGGGAAATGTTATTTCTTGCATAACAAGTATTTAAAAAAACCCCTTATTTTCTGAAACTTAGGGCATAGGAGCTTCATGCTGCCCTATATTTTGCAGACAACATAGCTCAGATTAGTTCCCTCATATCCATCAATCATTATTCAGGGTTTTTTCTGACTTCCATTGCTGGCATTTATTTTACTGGAGAACAGTGCATAATCAGCTTCCCTTTTTGCCACCAGTAACACAGGAATACTGATGCAGTCTTACTGAGCAGAACTGGTGGTATATCTCAAAACTTGAAGCATCTTCTGGTAATAGTCTTCAGTGGAAGTTCTGGAGCCACTGCTGTGGTCTGATGTGGTCTCAAATAATGACTGGTGCTCTCAAGGGCATGGTAGCCCAGCTGTTAGGCTGATACAGGCTTTATGCTGACATGCTGAAAACCATGGGTTTTATCTTGTATGACTGGCAGGGCTGGCACTATCAGATTTGCATAATTAAACACTATTTCTCTTTCTTTTTCTGTTACTGTTTCTTTAAAATTTTCCTTTTGCAGAGCTTATCTTTCTTGCTGCAGTCACTCTATTATTTCCTCTTTTGCTGAATAAGATATCTTTTTTATTATTCTCCAATGCAGTTGTTTAACATTCTCAAGGAGGAAAATGCCCAGGGTCTAATCTGTGGTGACTCTTGCACTGGGGGCAACCAGCACAAAGGCTGAAGATGGGCACAGGGCACTCTTAAGAAGTCAGGGACATAAACTGTGCCCAGATTTTGTGTACATCCCATGAATTTGGTTAAGTTTCTGTCTTTGAGTATTTAAAAATGCAAAAAGTGTCACATCAAATCAGACCAAAATAACCTCTTTCTGACAATGGCCATTAGCAAATGCATAGAAAAAAAAATGCAGGAAGCAAGATATAGACAGGCTTATATTTTAGCAGCCTCTGGTCAGTTTAGAGAACTCAGCTAGAGGTTGCATCGATGTTCAACATCCATCAACAAATTTAACCTTTGTGAATCTGTTCTTGAACCTATTCATAATGCAGACTACCACACTATTTCCTGACAATCTGTTTTACAATTTAATTCCTGCTGTGTGGAAAAACACTGCATTTTGCTTGTTTTGAAACTTCTACCTGCTTATTTCAGTGAGCATTTCTAGCTCTTCAGAAATACTTCACACATCACAGAACTTTCTATCTGATAGACAGGAAGGATTTATGTGAATCTGTAGATTACATACTTTTCCCATGTAAATGCAAGAAATCCATATGGATATTTAGAGTACCTAACTTCAATCAATACTAATGCATGATTCCCAAGTGCATCTCATAATTTTTAATGATTATGATATTGTAGTCAGTGCTGCTGATGCACTTAAAAGAATAATAATCTGTATTTCATTTCAAATAGACACTTCCCTTTATCCCCCAACTCTGTTACCTAGTTTTCATTGTCATAATGATATTTTTTTGTTTTCTTTCCAATAAATAGTAAAGACTTTACCTGGTGACCATCCGGATGACAGCAATGTTCAACAATTTGCCCTATGAGAGATTTCTGGAGGGACAACAGAGAAAAAAACTTGGAATATTAGGTCCTGGTGGGAAATGAATACATCAAATCAGGCACTTAGTGATCTAATCACCTCTCCCACTGATGTTGACCTTCATGGAGTGTGTTTAGTACCTCAGTGATAGTATGAGGTGCACTAAATAGTTGCTTCATCTTCCATATATGCTGTTTGCCCCTCTGTGGTCCAGTGTTTCACCTGTCACAAGTCATATCTTGATGGTGTTCTCTTTCCTGGGACAATTTTTTTTTAGGGAAAAAAAGCAAGGTGAAAACTGGTGTGAGAAAACTGGTGTGATAAACTTGATTGATGTGATCTGGTGAAGGATTTGCTTTCTGTGAAGATTAGGGAAGTGCTGCAAGAATTTCTGGTAGAAAAGGTTTAAGAAGAGGTCCATTATACTGTGAATGCTAAAACTACTTCAGGCTTATAAGTAAATCAATTTATCCCCTCTCAAGACCCAGGTCTAAAACAAATTGTGAAAAAAAACATAAGAAACACAAAAAACATTGAAAATTCTGCACCTAGACAGATACTTCACTCAAAACTTAAAACATGCAAGATACTCTGTGAGCTCAAATTCTTAGGTTTCCTGTTGCAGTTTCATGTTAAAAAATTTGTTACTGTCTGAAAAAGAATTTTTTCTGTTGTTGCCTAAGACAGAAGCCTTCCTACATGCATTTAAGATGGCTATAGAGGATGTACAAATTCTGGCTTTCCCTTCTATTCTACCTCTTCCTCTCAGGACTATCAGTGGAAAAACCTATCAATATCATAAAAACAAAACAAAATGATGCAAATAAATACTCAGCAAGAGCATAGCTGATCACTGTGAACAAGAAAGTGAGATAGAAGAAATAAGAACTTTACTTTTTTCTTTAATGTTAGCAAGTCTTCCATAACTGTTCTTCCTCTTTCACTGTGAAAAGCTGTTTCATTTCCATACAGGAGAAAATTCTGAATATTTCTTACAGAGTCTATTCAGGAAAGGAAGGTATTAATTACTCTTTTCCTGTGCAAACAAAACTATTCCTTTTATCTTTTTATCTTTTATCTTTTGAGATGGGGCAAGAACACACATTAGTGTGCACAGTATAGTGCATGTACCTGAAAATTTCAGAAAATAAAAACCTGGTAATAATTCTAATACAATATAATGGATTGTATAAGTTCAGGAGCTAGATCTGAGATATGCTGAACTCTTGAGTTTCTAATTTATTTTCTGGATGTTGTGGATGCTCTGTGGTAAATAAATACACAGAAGAATTTAGGCATCAGGTTTTCCCTTTATTGTGAAGATATTTACATCTAGTACTTGGATTTTATGGAATTACCACTCAACAGCTGCTTTAACCCCAAATCCAGACAAAGTTACACAGTCTATTTTTCATTAGAAAATATACTTTGAGCTTAAAATTACATTTCTTGGCATACTCAGAATGGTTGCATACTGTGTCCGTTTGTATAGGACTGTTATTGCACAGTCATTGTAATCTTCAATATAGATAGGAATAAAACAGCTTGGCTGTCTTTAACAAGGCTGCCAACTTTGGCCTTATGTAAGAAACTTCTGGGGGTGGAAGTAGTGCCCTCTTACCTTCCCACAGTAGAGACAGTAATTTAACAGTTGGAGTGCTTAGCTACCTTGTGAAAAAACTACATTCATCTACCTCTTTCCTTAGAAAATTAAAGCCTGCCTCCTCTTTTTTTGTTTCTTCTTTTTGGTTTTTTTTTCCTGTCATATGCTGTGACTGCCATAGGCTCTCTTTGCTGGGGCCATGAAGGTTTCCAGTTAAAGTTTCCTTTAATGGTAGAAGATTTGTGTTCCAAACCTTGCTTAAATGAAATCAATATTAAATATTTAAAAAGCTGTTGGAATAGGAACTGGACACCTACTGGTCCCCTCTTACATGAAGGGCATTAATCACCACATCAGAGTCATACTTCTGGATGGGTTTCTGTCTTGCTCAGTGAATATTCAATTTTTCTATGAAAAGTGGAATTGCAAGTAGTCAACTTGGAATACTGCTTTGAGCTTCATTTGCCAGTAAGTACCTAAAAGATAAGTGCTGCAAAACCTATTTTTAACTCATTTCTGGAAATAATCAATAGCTTTTATCACTAGGGACTTAACAACCACCATGTTATGCCCATCACATAAATCTACAGTCTTATAAAGAGAGGTAAGCTACTCTCATGAAGATTGATTAATTTGTCCCATAGTTCATATTTATTTAAAACTTAGGCAATTTTTTTTTTCTAGTAAAAAGTCTGCAATGCCACTTAATTTATATCTGCCACAACTCTGCTGGAATCATCACTGATATCTGAGAGATAAAATTTAGGTCTAGATATAACACTCCCCTTTGAAATTTCCATGCATTAGTATAATGGTGCCCAGTTACCTTGGCAATGAATGTAGTATAAATACATGTGTGCACATGTGTCTCAGACAGAGAGACAGAATTGAGTGATTTGAGCCTCTTGTAGAGGTAGCACCATACTTACCTTTCACTATCCACCAAGTTTTGTCCATTTTTCTAATAATGCAAAAAACTTTCCCTTTGTTTATAAGTGCAGTAGTCGCTGCAAGTTCCTGCAAGCATCCCAGCAAGATGCCACTTGTGGAATACTTCATCCTAACTCATTGAAGTTTAACAGCTCAAGCCCATGACCTTGAACTTGCACCAGGGATTTCTGAAATACTGGAATGATGTGCTGGCAGTGTATTCCCTCACTTATCAAATGCAACATTACATGGATTTTCACCTCAAGACACAAGGAGTCATGTAATACAGACTGGAGGACACAGATGTGTAAATTTATCACCAAATCCATTTCCCTCAGGATGACATATTGCATTTTGGCTCCCTGTAAACAGAAGAATGCATTTAGAAAAGCTTTTTGTTAGCTATTTGATGCTAAGGATTGGGGCACCCTGGAAAGTTTTCCCCAGAAATTTAATTTTACCACTTTATATTGACAACAAGAGTTTGTTCTATTTTGCTACATGTAATAAAATGGCACATACAAATGAGCACCAAAATAGAAAAAAAAAAAATCAAAAAACACACCACAGCAGAAAAAGGCATGATTTCATTATATTTGGGATCTTTTTCAACAAAACCAGTTTTGAAAATTAGTGTTTAAGCAGCTAGTAAGGAACCCAGAGGGACAGAAGTCTATTTACTGAGACAATTTACACTAGATCTATCTAGGAATGATTTTTTTCAGATTGAAAAAAAGGAAGTAAATCTTCAAAAATAATTAAAGACACTCCAAGAAACCGTGCATCAGTGAATTTAACAAGGGTTGTGGGGAAAATTAAACTACCATAAGGAAGTGTGAAAGAACAGCTTGAAAATCAGTTTGATTAAGGATAACCAGCATAGATTCAGTCAGGGGAGGTCATGCTTAACTAACCGATGGAGTTCTTTGAAGATTTTACTGCCACTGTAGATAAGGGAAATTCAATGGATGTAATCTACTTGTACGCTTTGACAAGGCACCACATCTGAGATTAATGGCTAAGAGAAATCAGCATGAAAGTAAAGAAACTGTGGGATGGAAAACTAACTTAACTAGGCCACAAAGAGAAAATCTGGACACAGTTTCTGAGGATTCAGTGTTGGGCCTTCTGTTATTCATGATTATGTATGGCTGAATGTAAGTGGTGAAGGGGGGTAGAATTTGTAGCTTATGCAGAATCTAAAAGCATAGCAAGAAGTGCAGAGCAATATGCTCATGTTCAAAGGTGTTGTGTGCTCTATATAACTTGTTTAGCAAAAAACCCCAGAATTTTGCTGGGAAAACTCAGATAATTAATATAAAAATACAAAGCCTTAGTACCAAATATTCACTAAATAAAACAGTCATCCAATATACTAAGCAATTAAATAAATTGGGAATTATTAAGGATATAAACTGAAGTCATCAGCCCAGAGGAAAGCAGCATTTTAAAATATCAAGATGCAAAGATATTTTAGAACACAGAAAACATTTTCCTGTTGGGATTCATTGTAGGGAAACAAAGGATGTAAGGTCCCAGTAGCTGTGAAGAATGTTACAGAACCTCAGGGTTTTTTAATGTAAACTGGGAAAATATATGATGTTTTCATTATAATAGGGACCCAGGCATAGTCAAAATTAAGGTACTATTCTCTTAGGCTAATACTAATGAGAGAGAGAACCTTTCTGTGCCAAGGAGCTTATAATAAAAAAGGTTAACTACACAGGCAAGGGGAAAAAAGACACAAAGAACACAATAATTTATCCAAAGAAGATGTGTGTCTAAATTTTGATCTAGGGTTCATATTTTGAGTCCTAAGTCAATATTTTATATAATGAGCTACATTATTTCTTTATAGGTATCAGGGGTTTGCTTAAAATGAAGTAGAAAACTTCAGGTGATTACCTTTTTTATACATATATATAAGCTTAGAAATAGAATATTCTTATTCTCATTTTATGCAGGGCTTAACCTTAGTCAATGTCTTCACGGAGCCTTACTTAAATCTAATAAAGATTAGAATAAATTCTTAAGGAATCTTTATATTCCTTCCTAACTATTTGAGTTTCAGAGCAAAAAGTACATATTCATTTTTGAGAGAAAATAATTAGATAATATATACATAAATAAGTTCAGTAGACATTTGGTTTTATGTGAGAAAACTGAAGAGAACAAAGACATTTGAAGAAAATGGTTATTTTTTGATTAAAATATTCTTCATTCATTATGGCTCTCTTATTCTCTAAGGTCTTCAAGAAAAAAAAAATTGTTCTCGGAAGATCAGCATTCCTCTAGTTATGGAAAGTTTCTTTGCTATGTGACTCAGAGCCTTTAAATTCATATATTTAATCTTTTCTTTCATACATACATTCACTCTTACAACTAGGGCTATATCCAAAAAGAGACTTTGCTACTAAAGCACTAGGAGCCCTGGTGCCTAACTTCCAAACATCTGGTCACAAAACCTGAAACCACAAATCTGTGAGCTTTATTTCTTTATTTCTTGGAGTAAAATCATAAATAGGCACTAGGCAGGGTGTTTTGTATTGTGTCTCCTACACAATAGATACACTAGATTGTAGATACAATATTATTTCTCCTCTAGAAGTATTTTACTCAGCCTTGTGCAAAGGAGATACATCTTGACTACTTGATCTACTACTACCTCATCTTTCTAGCTATCCTCTTGTCTTCCTAAACCATAAGACAAGCAGTTAGAATTTGAATTTTAAGGTTGGATAATGTGGAGGGTCTTACCTGTTTCTCACACTGTTTCAGTGCAATGCACTCCCAGATCCAGCACCCTCATTGCTTCAGTACCTACATCTCTAAAGACAGAGGGAACAGACCAGAAAGTGCTTACATGAGGTAACGCTTCTTACTAGTCCAACATTAGCATCATTATCTTCTTACTAGCAGGCAACATTAGCATTTCCACACATCATACATTCAGTGGCTCAGCCTGTACACCAAATTCCATGAAATCTCAGTCCAAGGTTGACCATTCTTTGCTCTGATAGCACATAAGGTCCTGTCTGGTGGTAACCATTGATCTTATTCCCAAACTATTATCTTATTCTTTATATAGTTTTGGCTCATGTAAAATGCTACTGATCTTCTGGTCTGAGCATTATTCAGCGTGAATTTTGCAATTAGAACATGAGTCAAAGAAGATATTTATGGCCATAGTTCAGTAATGGTTCTGAACTGACTCACCTACTATTAAGGAATCACTATTAAGGAATTCACTGTCCACAGGGAAAGATGCCATCTGAAGGCAAGGAACTCCCAGAAACTTGGGTCAGGGACATTTTCTGTCTCATCTCATGTCAATCCTGAACATAAACACAGGTAGGGTCAGGGGACACAGATCTCTTTTAGGGTTTGTTTCACTTAAATTAAAACAGTTCAAAACTGATGCAGTTGATTTGGGAGAAAATTACAGTATCTTACTGATCTGGTAGGATTCCATGGAAAGTTTGGGACTGTAAAGCCTCCTATAAAGACTTTTTACACTTGCTATATGGAAGCCATTGGAAAAAGTTCAAGCCTCACATAGTTTAGGTGCTGCAAGGTTGAGGCAGAAATTATTCCTGAATAAAGACTTGTTCTATTTAAGCCCTCACCTTGTTTCCAGCAAAGAGGGTGCTACCCTGCTGGTTCAGGAGTGCAGGGCAGTACCTCCTAAGCCCATGAGGTGGGCAGAGGCAGCACTGCCAGCCATGGCCACACAACACCCTGAGCCTGGCTGGTGCAGGGCTGGCAGGCGGGGAGGCCAGTGGGACAGCACAAGCCAGGGAGGCTCCTTTCCTCCCTCCCTGCTCTGACATGCAGAGTCCAAGGGTGCCTGCAGGTGTGACTGCTGTGAAAGACAAGAATCTGATTTCTAAATAGTCAGCTTTGCTTTTGAACTTTACTATAGTTATAACTGGAGTTATTGAAATGATCTTTCTCAAGCATAAAAAAGTGAATTTTAAATTTTCTGATTAGATAATGAGTAGTCCTTTTCTGAACCAAAAAGAAATCCAGGTTAACATTTTGCAGAACAGTTTATTTAGAACACTGACAGCAAAAGCTGTTTCTTGAAAAGAAGAAAATGAGTACATTTACTTGATGCAGGGTGTTATAGCTGAGTCAAGAAGAGGCATAATCTTTTCTGTTTACCATTTCTTTCGCTATGCATTTATTCTGTTAACATTAAAGTCAAGCAAAACATTTTTTTTCTTTATAAATGTCTTGAGAATATCACCTGTGTTAGGCAGCTCATTAAACATTTGCTGCTCAAAACACACAGGTGGAGAGATCTGCCTTAGATATTTATATAAAATCAGGCAAATGACTTTCAGGTCATGCTCACCAACCATATTTAATCAAAAAAGAAAGTTAATTTTTTTTTTCTGTGGCAAGACAGCACAAATGTAAAATCAGATTTCAAATAAGGAGATTTTTGTTTATGTGAAAGCTTCCCTGGCCTTTCCCAGTTAATATTCTTAAAGAAATGTGCAGCTGAAAAAGTTGTAAAACTGTAGTATCTTTATTACTTCATTTTACCTAGCAAGGTCCTTAAGCTTTTGTAACTCATAAAAGCAAAGGTATTGTTTTGGGCTTGTTTAGGAAACAGAAGGCAACAAAATCTCACAGCATTTCTGCATGTCAGAATTTCCATAATTTCCAATACACGATTGGTCACCTACAAAGATCTACTGTGTGTTTTGTGTGACCTAGCCAGACCTGAATTTTTATTTTAGAAATCACTTAAATTATTTTTATATTATCTCAACTGATCTCATTGTTGACAACAGTTCTGACATTTTCAGACATGCTGTAATCATATGATTATGTGTAACTTAAAAAAAGTGGAGCTATTGATTGCTTTCAGAAAATACTACTGTGACCCTGTCTATTTTCCCTTATGGGTTTTATTCAGATAACAGGATTCCACTGGATATCGTATGACAGACTGGGTCAGATACCAAACAATCACAAAGTACAAAGGTGAGATTCCAGAGGGAAAAGTATGCTTACCAACTTGTTATCTTTTCATACACATTTTAAAGTTAACTTACTGGATAAAAAAAGCAAGCCTTTTGACCACTTTCTACAAAGAACAGCAACAGTGTCCTGTGGAGCTTTATGGATAGTGAAGTAAATTTTTTAAACATAGGATTTAGTGGTTGTAAAAGGTTAATCCATCTGGGTGTCTCGGGCATCAAAATATTATTTTCAAAGTGATTTGGACATTTAGAGCAAGTCCTGTTAAAGGATTCAAGTGCTACAATGAGTAGAACCAAAGGACTCTCCCCAGGCATCAGACTCCCTACATTTTTGTAGGGAGCATCAGATGCCTCTGAACAGACCCAAACAGCAGTAGACTGAATGGGGCATGTCCAGCAGACAGCAATTAGAGAATATTTTGGTCTCTCAGAACATCAGAGAATCACAATCCCTTTTTACAAGTCAGTTACAGAAGCTTCCCCTGAGTTAGGATGCCTGAATGTTTTCTTTACAGAAAACCAGCCAAGGGCACTTTTTAGAGGATTGCTACCAGAAGAGGAAGGAGCAATACTGTAATCTTTACACAAAGTAGATTAGTTGCAGAATATTCCAAATGCAATTTCTTTTTGCCATAATAGATTTATATCTATATTTCTAATTCCCATAGAAGTGATTCTAACCATTAATCTCAGGCTGAGAGTTGTGCTGTGGTTTGTGCTTCCCATGAAAATATTTTCACTGTGCAGAAAAGAATTGCGGGTACCTTGGCTCAGTGAGGTGCATCTAGAAGTTTGAGAACTCATGTGGCAAGAATATTTTTTATTTCAACAAATAATTATGGTTCTTAAGAAATAAGTAAATCCTGGCAGAAGAACTGAATCTTAGCTTTTCCCATTCCTAAATAAATGTCCAGGTTATCAGATTACATTTTCACTTGTCATTTACAAGTGACAGTCTTCCCAAGAGAAGACTGTCTACATATGCCATACAAACTTAGTCAGTTTCAAACGGAAAGGCTGAGGACATGAGCTGTGTTTAGGATACCAGTAGATTGAGGAGATACAGATTTGAATCCCTCTGCCAAAGGGCTAATGGCCTGGATGGATAGTGCTTTAACACTAGCGAGAAACTACCTTTATTTTGTGTTCAGTCTGATCTGTTGAAATGCTCTAACAGCACTCATCAGATCATATCTTTCACTTAACATGGAGACAGACTTTCTATATTCACGTATTCTTTGAGATGCCAGTATTAAAATGCTGTTGAGTTTGCTCCAAGGCAGACCAGTATATATTTTGGGTACTCTCCTGAGGAAAACATGGTGCCTAGAGGTGAGGTTCCAGCAGAGTAATCCCTTGCCCTCATACTAGTAATTAAGACCCTCTGTGGAGTTAGTCTTTTGATATTCTAATGACTTTTACTCAGTTTTTTATAGACTTATAGAACGGTTTGAGTGGGAAGAGACCTTAAGGATCATTTAATTCCAATTGCTGTGGGCAGGGAAACTTTCTCTAGAGCTCGTTGCTCAGAGCCCCATCCAAGCTGGTCTTTAACACTTCCAAAGGATGGGGCACCCACATCTTCTCTGAGCAACCTGTTCCAATGCTTCATCACCCTCACAGTTTTTAAAATTTTTATTTCTTTTGAATCTAGGATTTGCTAAATAGTATTTATTTTACCAAGCTGCACTGTTATTTATTCTATTTTTATACAACATCAGCATAAGTAGCTAGCAAATCAAAATACTGACTTCTTACCATCATTTCAGTGTGTGTTATTATTGCAAATTAATGGGTGTAATTGAAAATAATGAGCTCAGTTGATGTCAGTGACTCAATATCTTGTATTGACAATGGCCTGCTCAATATACATCAGGCCAAGTTAAATGTTTTTATGAGATCTTCTTTTCTGCTTATCTTAGTTTTAAGTATTCTAGGAATGTAAATTACTCAGCCTACCTTTACATTTTTTTTTTAATAGAATCTTTCTAGTTTGTACATTAGAGTTGATATTATGATTTTGCAATGTGAATCATCAGAGCACTCTTTAGAAACTGCCCATTAGCTAACCTGACACAACTGAACAACTTAGTTTTCCTCAAATATGAATTCAAGTCATAAATAAATACAGATCAGCTTCTCCAAGACACTTGGAGAGTACATACAGGAGTATGTAAAAAATAAAAAATATGCTGATGTGCATATTTTTAAATTACTGTAACTTAAGTGTTCACTTCTCAGGTTGCACAATGATCAAGGCATTGTACTTGCCCCCTTATCTTGTACTAAGTGCCATCCATATTTAGTAACAGTATTATTAACAAGAGCAACATATCATTATTGCACACGCAGTATCTTGGCTCTTTGTATTTGATTTCTTTGCTGAAGTTATTTCAAGGCAGGGAGGCAGTTTTCTGTGGGCACACTGCAAGAACGCACATTACTTTCATGCAGCCTCATAGAAGCCTGGCATGGGATATCACGCTTGTATGGCATGACCCACAGCAGAGAAAGAAAAAGCCTAAGCTTTTTCCATGTAAGGTGGAAGCTTCTAAAGCACAATAAGCTATGCTATGATTTTAGCAGGATTATATTTGAAAATCCTTTGAAAATTCAAGCTTTTTTTTAATTTTTTTTTTCCTTCCCTTTCTCCACATTATGATTCTTAGCACCAATTGCTACACTACCTTATACTGGAAAGACAGCTGTCATCACACTGATTCAAATTTTATGGGGGCCAGCCTTGCTTCTATGAGAAAAATAATTGTTGCTTCATTTCCAGTTTCTCCCCTCCAGCCAAAGAAGTAGTAGCCTTGAGGAGCATGACTGTGAAGATCTGTATGGTCACTGCTAATTACTGTATTTGTGATTGTTGACCATACTAGCCTTGCCAAGAAGTGACTTACAGTATATTGAGTACATTAATATCTAATACATAAATATCTAAAAGCTAGCCCTCCAGCTTGCACGGCCAGTTGAAATGGTAGAGGTAGTAATATAAAAAACACTCCAATTAAGCACACTGTACTACTATCTGATTGTCTTTTATGCTTCTCTTGTATTAACCCTTCAGTCACTCTGACAAGAACATTTGAATCGATCGAGATGATGACAGTTACAACAATAATGTAGAAAATCTTAGACTGTCAGGATGAAAAGCAGCACATAGTACTCATGTACTACTTTTATCCCATCTCTTAAAAGAAATGAGAAATGATCTTTTTTTGTTCATTATTCTAAGTACATTACCATGATGCTTTTGATTTTTCTGCAATTACACGCAATACATGCAATAATTATTATTGCTAACAATTGTTAACAACTGTTTTTATTGTGACAGAGTTTATGCTAGGTGGACTCTTGTTTAATATTCTTTTTAAACAGCACTGATCATAAGGAATTCAGCCAGTGTTCATTCTCATAGTAGTGATCATAAAGAGTTCATTTGCTATTCATATGGAAGTCACAGGTGTTTCCATAGGACTTATTTTAACTGCAATTTTAGCATCCTTCAATGAATACTTACTCAAAGATTGGTTTTGATAGGATCTCCTACAACTTCCCAACCTGCTGATTTAGCTTTGGCTATATGAAAGCAGAGTTTAAAAGATGTGAGTGTTTGTACATCAAGATCGTTAACAATAATAGGTTTCATTTTACATGGCATTTTCTAGTACCCAGATTTTGACATCTGTGTGTTTAGCAATTGATCAGCCATGGAGCTTCACGGAGGTGAGATCCATTTTCAGACACAGTCTTCATGCTTCTGCAGAGATTCAAGAGTTAGAAATATTTTTGGCATCACTTGCAATGGCAGAACAGGATACTTACAAGAAAATGTGAGGCTAAATTGTGCAAAGGGGAAAAAAAGGTATATTTCTGACTAATGTGATTCAGAATATACTAAAATTGTGTAGATTAAACACATTTATAATCTTGCTATTAAAAAAAAGATTCACAACTGCATTAATAAGTCATATTTCATTATTCTAACATAAAAGATACCTGGTATGAGGCATAAATATGTGTAATGAAGCCCTCTGCTTATGTATTATGAACAGCAGTTCTTTTAATATTAAGAGTGAATCCATATGGGTTATTTGACATGTAAAATATTAACTTTTATAGCAAGAATGCAAATGAGAGTCTCAGCACTAATTATAGCTGCAGATCCCACTCAGGAATGAGGCTCTGTGTGACTAATGATTTCAGCAAAATGGAGAAATGGCCTGCTTCCCTCAAGAGGCAGCATATCTTAGCTCCCTCTCCTCCCTCTGGAACCCTTCAAAATTCTCAGCATGTCTCAGTACAGTACCTAATGTCCATGCTCCTTCTAGGAACAGGCTCCTACAAACAGGTCATCAGCTTCATATTTTTATAGATAGTTTTATATAACTGTCTCTAGAGAGGAGTAAAACTTTCATATTTATCCAGAGAAATGTAATTTCAGGAGATAGTCTTATTTTGATTGGCAGTTCCAAATATCTCATTTCTATTTATTCCATTAATGAAACAAACATATTGGGTTTTGATAAAGGATGGTCTGATTGCTCTTCCATAAATTTTTCACAATATTTTTCTTCTGTTAGCTTTTTTGCACAGAAGACTAGGATGTTATATTTTTTAAAAAAAACCCTACCAAATCTAGCTTTTGTCATTATTCTTTGCTTTCCCCGTGCAATCCTCTGATAAACATGCATCTGGTTGAGATGACTGCAATGACTCTTACCCAAGCCTGTCATTGTTATTCCTGAAATGGCCAGAGGGTTCACTGAAAAGTAAAAAAAACCTGCTAATTCTTGTCAAAAAAGTATATTTTCTAATTGTATGTTCCTGTGAGAAAATTGTTCTGAGCTACTGACTGCTTTTCTGTATGCACAAGCATGAGACTGTACTCAGTTGGAGCAACCTCTAATGTGTTCATATTTTTCTCAATTTTATTATCCTTTATTAAAGAAAATTTTAGAAAAAAGCATGCCTAGGAAATATGCTGTTAGAAATAAGATGAAAAAACAATTATTGAATAGTATCATAGGTGGTTTAAACTATCATATAATTATCTTTTAATAATAACACACATGCAATTAAATTGGAATATTATTAATATTCTTACTTATTGCCAATCTGTAGCGGAAAGGAGGTAGTTTTACTAAAATTTAATGAAGCAGTTTTTAACCCAAGTTCCTTTGATCTAGTAATTCTCCTTTTCTCAGTGCTGCTAGTCAATGTCTCTGAAGTTAAGCAATGTCTTATGCAAACGTCTAGGATAGAAAGATTGCAGATCTTCATAAAAGGGCATAACGGTGAAATTCAGATTTCATCTGATGTTGAATTTTTAATACTCCTGCTTAATCAGATACAAGCCAGGAAGTGTCAGTATTTCTGAGGTACCCACATTATTATAGAAGAGGAATGTAAAAATACTGTCTTAATTCAGTTACTCTGAAAAAAAAAATAGTAATTTTTGAAATGTAAACCTCCTTTCTAAGTGTCTTGCATTATTGGAAACACTCTTGTGATGTGTAGAACAACTGTCATGAGGAGTTCTTTATGAGAAAATTACTAAATCAGCTTCCAGGCTGCCTTAATAAATCACTGCAAGGTTCATTAGTGTAATTTTCTAGACTTCATCAAGGTGCACCTACTATAGCTGCACAAATACATGTGGCAATTTCACTGCCAACAATGGTCTTGGCAAACAACTGAATTCTGATTGTGTGCATACAATTTGGCTAGATAATTATATTTTTTCTTCTAATATAATTTTCCTAATTTACCTAATTTCTATTTTTCCTGTTACATTGAGCACCTTAAAAGCTAAGACTAGGGAATGGATTGTTTCATCAAAATGAAATTATGTGCATCTAAAAGATTAGTTCATTTATGTGTGATTAAAGTCAGTGGATTATCTTTTTCTGTGTCATTGCTTCTGCTGCTCTAAGGTGAGGTATTCCAAACTCCACTAGGAGAGGTGGTCAAGTTCTTCTTGCTTTTCCTTGACAGTGGGGTTAGGAAAAGGTGAAAAGAATTTAACTAGTTTTTTTTTTTTTCCTTTTCCTCAAATAATTATGTTTTTATATATTTCTAAGCATGTTGAAGGTCTGGCATATTCAGCATACATATTCAATAATTTCAACCTGTTCTAAATAATATTAAAATATTAAATGTTTGTATAATACATGATGATATAAAAAGCTGAAAAATAGTTAAGTGAATAAGGGGGTTAAGCTCTGTGCAGCCTTTTCATTATGTAAAATTTGCCACTATCTATCAGCTGAAAGTTGATGTGGGCTCTAATGGCAAGATTTTCAGAGGTTTTAAATGCCTGTGTCTTGAGTCACATTGTGTTAAGCTCTCAAAAACATCACAAATGCTTAAGCATTGCTTAGGACTTTATGGCAGGTAAGGATCTTCAAAGTGCCTCAAAATGTGCATCCAAAAATACATTAAAAGTACCTCCAAAAGTAAGACATTTAAAATCACATTAGACATTAAAATCAAATCTTTGAATTGAAGGCCTTTAAACTAGGGGCCTAGAGGCAGATCAAATATTTTCTTTTAAAAAGGTCTCAGATAATGATGTAAATTGATTCAAATGTAATTAGTACCAATTCAAAGTGTATATTGATTTGTGCCATACTGGTTTAGGTGCAGAGGTATATAAAGGGAGTAAATTCCTAGTTCCTGTGTCACATTGGTTTGTTCAATTGCTTGGAGACATCCATGTGTCCAGGCTGAGTTTGTTATTTAATATCAAGTGGCAAGTCTGCACATACAATTGCCTTGTCAATATGAGTTAAATTCCTAGGGACTAGGATCTGCAAACTGATTTTGAGTACACAGATCAAATCTTGTGTAAATGTCTTATGTCTGAAAGGCTGTGAAAGATAAGCAAGTTTGTCATTTAAATATGAGCACCACACACTATATTTATGCTAATGACAACATTACTATATGAATTGCAAAATTCATTATCATAATCATTATTATTTTGATATTTAGGGCTTGCTAAAAATGTCTAGGTTAGAGATAGCTGACACATTGTTTCAGTAGAGAGAAATGCACTTTTTTTCCTCAGAATGGAGCAAACAAGTACACTGAACTTTGATACCATTAAACCTTAAAATATTCTCCAGGCTAGAAATTGTTAAGGTGTATGCTTCAATCTGTGGGCATCACCTGCTCAGTTCTAGGGGGTCAAGTAATTTAGAAATATCCCTGAGAAATTTAACTCAGAGATCAGTGGGAGACTTCCTTTGTTTTATAAACAGTCACATAAGTTACTGTATGATAGAACCTGGCACTTCCAGAAAGCCTGTTTATTTGCCTTTAACTAGAAAGGATACAAATTCACATAGGCAGTGTTAAATAGAAGCATACACTGCAACACAGTATAAGCACATACACAGCAACACCAATGATGTTTTTGTAAAACTTTTGCTTTTGCCTCAAATCACTTCCTCATATTCTACTTTCTACCAGTAGTAGTGTTATTGTCTGTGGCTATACATTGGAATCGTAAACTATCATGCAATATACCCCCTTCTGTTTGCTGTTATTTTTTCTTTTTTAAGCATCTTTCAGAATCAAACAGATGAATCCTTACTAATCAAAAATTAGTGACTCTTGAAGACTGCTCCTTTCTCCACCTGAAGGCCTCAAAAACCATGCCAAATCTTTTCCCACTCTTGACTGTGAGTCTACTTTTCAATAGAGTTTGAATGCTACACTAAGGATCTGAGCATTGGTACTGTGGCTTTACTTTTGATCTTTCTCTTACCACCAGCAGTTACAAATTCACAGGAAGGTAGCAAACATGCCTTCTCATTTGTGGGTGGTATCAGCATGCCTGTGTATTTCTGATGGGGTCAGAATGCCAGATCTTTGCCCAGCTGTAGGTTGAATTGGCAATTTCTTAGAAGCCTGTGCAATATGAATAAAATGAAATATATTATAGCTGTCCTCATCTTAATACAGGAGGAATAATCAGAAAAACTTGCAGCAAGTCCCAGCATGTGATATCTCTGATCAAGACTGAGTATCACATGCTGAGATATGAGATGGGCTGCATCTTCCTATTAGTAACAAGCTTAGCTTCAAACTGGATCAAAGACTATATGATCTTTGCATTTCTGCAGAAAGAAGAACTGGTAGTCAGGAGACTAGGATCCCATTGTTCATACAGCCACAGACTTCTTTTCTGTGAAATCCTTTTGGTCAGCTGGTTTAGATTTACAGCAATGAGATTTACATCTTAGATTTTGGATGACCTATTTCAGAAATAAAATACCAAATTCTAAAAACAAGGCTTGGCTGTCTCAGACCAGACATCTGGAAGTGGAAGCAGCAAAAGAGTGTTCATTTAAAGCAAAGATCTAGTTTTATTCATCAGTTTTTTTTCTCCTCTACCAAAAAAAAACCCAAAAAACCAAACCAAAACCAAACCAAAACAAACAAGCAAAAAAAACACACACAAACCCCCCCCCACACAAAAAAACCCAACCAACAACAAAACAAAAACCTTACAATTATCTCCAAGGAAAATACATACCTCAGCACTGTTGACAAGTGTGTCTTTTTTTCATACCAAAAGACCTAGAATCACAGAAAGAAAAAAACACACAGGACATGTAAAGTGACTGACTATAATTTCTGACTGTGATCTTGACAGATAAGTAACTGTTTAGAAAGTTCAGTCCCAAAATAGGAAACAATTGAAAATAATCTGAAGGCACGTTTATGAAGTGTGCCATGTGAGAAATGCAGGTAATGTATCTATAAATAAACAAAGCTTTAATTTGTCTGTATAGATGTATTTTCCCTCAAAGACATCCAGTTTTCTGACACTTCAACAGATGGAAAGGGTTTAACTAGTAGCAGACATTCAGAGTCCTCTCGTGAAAAAACTATTTTGCTGTTTTTTATGTTTTCTAGAAATGACGTTCAGAACAATGTAATCTGAAAGTACTTTGAAATGAGTGACTCTTCCACAGCTGATAGCATAGGACAGATGGTACAACACAGGCCAGCATACAAGTTTACTTCTTTCCGGGACTTTATTAGCTGAGTGCCTTGAAAAGCAACAGTGATACTATCTTGTAAAATAGGTAAACAAGATGGGACAGGCTTTCTTCCCCTGGCTAGGTGCCACCTTTGAGCTGCTGTGGTGGGGAATAAGAAGGAAGGAGAAGGGAGAAATCTTCTTAGTCAGATCTTTCTTCAGCACCTGCTTCTATTGAGTATCATGCTGGGTAAGCTAATTGCCATGCCTAGCATTGCCTATCAACTTCCCTCAGGTGCTTGTGCAAAGAAAGGGGCAGGCCAACTTCCAGTTTTTTCAGTGTCAAAATCATTCTGAAAAACTGAGTCATCAGCTACTTGCTTTGTTAACACACTGTTGTGTAGCAGTTAAAGGAAAATCTTTACTGCAATACCTACTGCAAGTAGCTAAAACAAAAGGATATGCTGCCAAGCTGATAAAGTTGTTAGACAAATAAGTTTTCAGGTGTCTGAGAGACATGATTTATCATGAATAAGGATATTTAAAATTACACTGTATCCAATTACTTTTTAATTTCTATTTGCAGTAATGAAGATTGAGCTAAATGAAATAAATAGCAGAGAGATTTCTGTATCAAAAATATCCTTGAATTTTCTGTATCAAGAATTAGATTTTCAGTGGTTTGGCCTACCTGAATTAAGATAAATCCCTAAAAACGTTTTAAAAACTGTGTTAGGTATTTATCTACCTCAGGTCACCTCTTTGAACCTAGAGGGAATTTGGCAGATCCCAGTCTCCTTGCATCCTTCTAGGTCTAAATGCCTTTAGGAAATTAACTGGTGGGATTTCTAGAAGTACTGAATGCAGGCAACTAAATTCAGAATTGATGGGAAGTATGATCAGGCTTTAACAGCTCCAGGAAATAGTATATGAATATTGTCAATATTATGTAACATTGCTGTTGCATGAGAAAAGACTGATTTTTTTTTTTTCTTTTTTCAATATGGCAATAATTCTAAATTCCTTTATTGTTGCTGGAACTCAGCACAACAGCTCTGTGTTTCAAAAATGTTATATTTTTGAAATGTCTCAAAAGAAAGCTCTACAACCTCTGTAAAGAATTTTATTAGGATGTATCATTTTGATTAAAGCATGATTAATTTCTCTTTTTATTTGGCATGCAGTGAACAGATGAATGTACTAGATGGTGTCTAGAACACTGCTGAAGGAATGGTAGCATAGATACACCACTAAATGTTAACATATGTCTACGTACATTATGTTCATGTTCAGCTGGACTCAGGCCCCTCATACTTTTGGGAACATGCTTTTGTTGCACCTTCTCTTTTCTGTTATCCTATTCTAACAACATGCTTATTGTACATTAATAATCCTTAAAATCTCATTGCAACTTAATCCTCCTTAAAAATATGACATTTGCTACTACAGGCTGCTTCTTTATAGGGTCAAGCTGCCTATGCTGTAGTGAATCTGTACCAAATTTCCCATTCAATTGATTTGATAAAAGTTATACATTGTTTGAAAGTCATTTAAGTACTAACTATATTACAGCCAAGTAATGCCATTCTGTGTCAGCTTCTCAGGTATTAACCATATTTAGAGAGAGGTGAACTACAACAGGCCAGACTTCACTGGGAAAAGATAAAAAAACACATTTTCAGACATTCTGTATCCACTACCTACAATTTGCAAAAGAAAATTGTTTTCTACACAGTAACTAAAACGTTTAGTACAGTTCTACACTGAAAACATTAGTATTTCCAGTACTACTCCTGCACTAATATTGCAGATGTTAATTTAATTTCCATTACTATTGTAGCATTAGGCATTTTTCCTGGCACAGCTGGTGGCTATTTTCTTCTCCAAGCACAGGGCATTTGCTTACGGTTAAAAAGCAAAAGAAAACAGAAACAAACAAACAAAAAGTGTTCTACACCAGCTCTTCTAACATGAAATCCTAGAACCATTAAGATTGGAAAAGAGCTCTAAAATCATTGAGTCTAATGGTTAACCCAGCTCCAATGTGTTCACTGCTAAACCATCTCCAAGTGCCACAGCCACATGCCTTTTGAATGTTTCCAAGGATTGTGGCTCAGCCTCTTCCTCAGGCAGTCTCTTACAACACCTGACCACCACTGCAGTAAAGAAATACTTCCTAATATCTAATCTAAACCTCCTCTGAGTTTGAGTCCATTTCTTCTTGTCCTATCACCTCTCACTTGGGAGGAGAGACCTACCTCCCCCTGGCTACAGCTTGGCTACAGCCTCCTTTCAGTGAGGCTCCCTGAGCCTCCTTTTCTCCAGGCTGAACACCCCCAGCTCCCTCAGCTGCTCCTCACAGGACTCGTGCCCCAGACCCTTCCCCAGCTCCGCTGCCCTTCCCTGGACTCGCTCCAGCCCCTCA